>NC_057418.1:0-284034 GCF_019320065.1 Cervus canadensis
AGATCTAAGCAGTGATTCTGCCTCTAACAACTGAGTGGTCCTGGGAGGTCACTCAGTGTTTCTCAGCTGAGGTCTCATCATGAAGAACACTTTCCATGGCCTTGTCAGCATATTTGGTGAATAATGCGTACTAAGTTGCTTCAGGCGTGTCCGACTCTTGGCAACTCCATGGGCTGCAGCCCTCCAGGCTCCTCTGTCCGTGGGATTCTCCAGGCAGGGACACTGGATTGGGTTGCCATTTCTTTCTCTAGGTGAATAATAATAAGCACAAAACATTTAGCTTTCTGGAACCTGGCACAGAGTAGGTGCTTGCTAAGTATCAGCTCTGTTGATAAGATTAAATTAAAAGGAAATTTCAGAAATAATGGGAATATTGTTACAGTAAAGTGTGTAGAAGAAAGAAACATCTACTGTAGCACATTTCATCAGCTCTTCAGCAAGAATAGAAAGCACTGCCTACAGACCCGGTCAGTGACTAAAGAGAAATGTGCTCTAATGGCCTTTAAAATTATCTACATCATGACTTCTATGGGTCTTTACACCTGCAAATTCTGGAGAAAGAAACCTTTGAGTGGAATCAAGAGTGATGACTCATGTATTTTGATCTAGAGTCCCAAAGCCGGGAACACTGCTGCAGTCTACGGATTTCAAGCGCACAGGGGCTCATCAGGAGTGCTTCTTCCTGCCCTCAGGAGTCTGGCAAGTTCCTGTCTCCAGAGAGTACCCAGACAGGCATTCTAGTAACTCACTGAGACTTAGGAATGTTGCCTACTTAAGCAATACTTTTGCTTTTATATAGCATGATATTATTTATCTAAGTATCACTTTTGAGGCTATTGGTTCATATAGTTCATTTTCAAGATTTTCACAAATTATCAGGGTCATAGCTAATGTCAGTGGCCCCTAAGATAAGAGGACTTTTAAAAAAAGGAATAATTCACACATCTGCCAACAACCACAATGCAAAGGTTAGAACCCTCCTACTGTTTCTTCTGTTGAGACTATGACAATGTGTTTCAGCATCATGACTGTAAAATAACCAGTAACATAGTCAGCAGTGTAAAGGGCTTTTGTTTCTGTTCTTTGTGGACTTTGGAATATCACGTGTCTACTCACCAAGCAGGCGGTTCTGTAGCAGAAGCATGTGTGGGTTTCAGGTCCACAGCGGCTGAGTCTCCTCACTGCCGGGGCCACTGCCAACCTGCACCACCCGGAGCTTCACCCGGTGCCTGTAACTTCTGAGCACACCTCTCCCCTGGTTGCACCAGCCGGAGCTTCACCCGGCGTCTGTAACTTCTGAGCACATCTCCCCGCTGGTTGCAGGTGACGAATTGATGGTGGAGCCAAAGCAAACAGGCTTCAAGGAGCGGGAGGATCCTCAGAGAGGGAGGGCTGAGTCTTCCACAAGGCTGACGTGAGAGGTGAGCTTGTGTAATGAGTAAACTCAATGTGTATCTTTTAATTAAATATTAAACCATAATTGAATGAGTGTAGAAAAGTGCCTAACATGACTTAAACCCCAGATTTCAGACGAGGAAGAGCTGCTGTTTTAATCTGAAGGAGCAGAGCCGTGGTTGAGGGGCTAGGGACTGAGGGGTGGGCTGCACTCCCAGCCCTCTTCAATCGGCACCACCAGTTTTATCTATTTTATAAATAAGGATTCTCTTCAAAAAATGATTTAAACAGCTCAATCCAATTTCCCATTTTACCAGTGAAATGTGATGAAGCCCAGAGTGGTTAACTGGTCTGGTCACAGTCATCCGGGCCTGTCTCCTTTCATCTACAAATGTGGAAGAGCAGGAAAACCTTCTGCAGCGACAGAGCTGGATACAGTAATAATGCTGTCTCCCACCCTCTGTCCAGACATCTTAGTCCTGTGGGGATGGCTGGGAAAGGGCTAGTAACTCAGTGGTAAGCAGTACAAGCCCTGGTGTTGTCATTTTTGTCATTTGTCGTGTGACGGCCAGCAGCACACCAGGCACCATGTGGCTTTTTCTGTCTGGCTTCTTTCACTTCTTTCACTGTTTTCAGAGTTCAGCAGTCTGATAGCATGGATCCATCCTTCATACATTTTTACAGCTGAATGATGGTCCATTATATATATGGATATATATGTGGATATAGCATACATTACTTATGCATTCATCAATTGATAGACATTTAGGTTCTTCTTTTGGAATATTATGACTAATACTGCTATGCACATATGTGTACAAGATTTTGTGTGCACATGTGTTTTCAGTTTTCTTGGGTATATACATGGAAGTAGAATGGGTGGCTCAAATGTTAATTCTATGTTTGACTATTTGAGAAGCTGCCAACTGTATTCCAAAGAAGCAACACTATTTTAGATTTCATTTATATTTTCTCCCTCCTGTTTTCCTTTATCTCTTTTTGTGGAATTATGCTATAAACTGTGAAGATGAATCGGGAAAATAAACACAGCTTCTTCAATAAGTCAGCTAACCCTAACCCTAACCCTACCAAAAAAAAGAGATAGGAGGATAACTGAATATTGTATTACTGTATAAGTACCTCATCTTCTTTATGTATTCACCTGTCCTTTTACACTTAGGTTGCTTCCCTGTCTTAGCTATGGTACCTACTGCAACTGGGATTGTAGGGGTTCAGGTGTCTTTCAAGATTTTGTTTTTCTCTGAATCTATGCCCAGATGTGGGATTTCAGGGTCCTATCGTGATTCTGTTGAGTTTTTAAGAGAAACTCCATGCTGTTCTTTCTAGTTGATGTACCAGTTTGCATTCCCGAAAACGCTGCAGGAGGGTTACCTGCTCTCCACACACTCTCCAACATTTATTGTTGCAGATTTTTTTAAATGGCCATTTTGACCGGTGTGAGTTGATACCTCACTGGACTTTTGGGTTACTTATTTTTAGAATAATGAGTTATGCTGAGCATCTTCTCATCTGATGAATGACCTTCTCTATGCCTTCTTTGGAGAAATGTCCAGTTAGGTCATTAGCCCATTTTTTGCTGTGTGTTTATATATATATATATATATATATATATATATAGAGAGAGAGAGAGAGAGAGAGAGAGAGCCGCGCAAGCTGCTTGCATGAGTTTGTTGTGGTATTCTCCTTTGCAAATATTTTTCCCATCCTGAGGGTGGTCTTTTTCTTCTGTTTTAGGTTTCATTTGCTCTACCAAGGCTTTGAAAGTTAATTAGGTCCTGTATGTTTATTTTAGTTTTTTCATTATTCTAAGAGGTGGATCCAAAAAGAACCTTCTGTGATTTATGTCAAAGCATGATCTGCCTATATATGCCTCAAGAGGTTTATAGTATTTGACGTTACATTTGGATCTGTGAACTGTTTGGAACTTAGTTTTGTGCATGGTCTTAGGGAGTATTCTCATTTCATTCTTGTTTTCATTGCTTAAGGAGACTGCACCCTGTCCTCAATAGTGGCTGTTTCCAGTTTATATTTCCAGCATCTGTAGAAGAGGGTTCCCTTTTCATCACACCCTCTACAGCATTTAATGTCTGTAGAGTTTTTGACAGTGGCCCTTCTGACCGGTGTGAAGTGATACCTTGTTGTCCTTTCGATTTGCGTTTCTCTAATATTTAGTGAGGTTGACATCTTTTCCTGTGACTTTTTTTACAAAGGTGTAATATAAACTTTCCTCTTGAAATTGGCTTCCTGAAGGTCTTCCAACTTTCGAATTCTTTTTCAATGACCAGTCCTTGGATATTTCTTGAAATTGGGTGTTTTTCACTTGTAACCCCACAGGCCTTGTGAATATTAAGTACCCACAGTGCACCTTTTCAAGCTGCTGTTGCTCAGTCGCTGAGTCGCGTCATCAGTTGGATTTGTAGGTGTGTGAATCTGTTTCTGTTGTGTCGATTAGTTCATTTGTGTGAACTGATAGAATACAGCTGTCAGTGATATCTTAGGTTATTTGTCTTTCTCTCTCTGACTTAACTTCGCTTAGTATGATAATCATTTGGTCCCTTCATGCTGGGGCCATTGGCATTATTCTGTTCTCTTTTATAAACTAGTAGGGTTCCAGTGAAGAGGTGTATCACTAAGTGTTCATGTTTTGGTCAATGGACTCAAGAGCTTTATAGTATCTGATGTTACATTTAGATCTATTAACTGTTTGGAACTTAGTTCCAAATTTGGTCGGTTGATTGATTGAATTTGGTTGATTCCATTGTCTTGTGTACTGTAAATTGTGCTGCCCTGAAAACAGCAGTGCATATGTCATTTCTAATTCTGATTTTCTCTGAGTCTAAGTCCAGGAGTGGGACTGCCAGGTCTTGCAGTTTCACTATGCTTAGATTTTTTTAAGGACCTCTATGCTGTTTTCCATAGTTCCTGTACACATTAACATCCCAATAAAGGATGAAGGACAATTCTGTTTTCCCTATGCCCTCTGCAGGACTTATTCCTAGTAGATCGTTTTGGTGCTGGTCTTCCTGACCAGTTTGAGGTGATTTGTCATGGTAGTTTTGATTTCCATTCATTTAATATTTAGTGAGGTGGAGTATCTGAGGTGCTTTTTTTATCTTACACAGTATGAGTACAATTTACCAGTTGAAACTGGTTTATTGAAAGTTTGCCCTGTTTTTAATTATTTTCCAATGATTTACACAGCGACATTACTTGATGGCAGGTGTCATATACAGCCCCACAGACCTCGTGAATTTTGAGCCCAGCGGCCCTGGTTTTGAAGTTGTTGTTATGGGGAATGGCCACAAGGGGACAGCACTTCTTCGTACCCATCTCTGGTTTCTAGGGCGAGCAGAGTCTTAGGGAAAATCGCGTTCATCCAGGTTTCTTGGGCTCACGTGAGCCCTGCCCTGGAGCCCTCTTGGTCAATTACCGAGCCGATTGTATCTTTACTCTTTAAAATTAAGTAACTGTCCGGGTGGATGGCATCACGACTCAATGGACAGGAGTTTGAGTAAGCCCCTGGAGATGGTGAAGGACAGAGAAGCCTGGCGTGCTGCAGTCCATGGGATCGCAAAGAGCCGGACACGCTGAGCGACTGAACAACAACAAACTTTCCAGGTGTGTGAGAAGCTGATCTGTGTATTTGGGCTTCCCTGGTGGCTCAGCTGGTAAAGAATCTGCCTGCAATGTGGAAGACCTGGGTTCAATCCCTGCGTTGGGAAGACCCCTGGAGAAGGCAATGGCTGTGTATTTAGTTCCTGCTTTTCCAATGTTTAGTGACAGCATGTTACCTTGGTCAACTCTTTAAAAACCCCATCTCCAAATTCAGCCATATCCTGGTGTCCTGGGGGTTCAGAATGTGAATTTAGGGGGACATGACTGAGCCCGCAATGTCCTGCTTTGGAACGAGCTGACACGTGCCTCAGTGCCTCCTTCCCTCAAGTCCCTTGGGGGTGATGTGATGGCTGAGGGAGGGGCCACACCTGCCACGCTTGTGTCCCGGTTGGGCAGCCCTTCCCAGCTCTCCTTGACCAGGTAACAGCAGTGCCAGCCCTCCTGAGGAGCGGTTCTGGGGTGCGGTGCTGTGGCCCTTGTCCTGCTGGGGTGAGTGGTTCGGGGTGCTGTGGCCCTTGTCCTGCTGGGGTGAGTGGTTCGGGGTGCTGTGTTTCTTGTCCTGCTGGGGTTCTCAGTGTCCAGGAAGCCAGGAGCCAGCAGCCCAGTGGGGATGCCGGGAATGCTCAGGGTCCTGGCGAATGCCTCTCCCACCAGACACCCCAGCCAAAGGGGGAAGCCTTGGGGGATCACAGAGGGGAGTCATGATCTTGTTTATGCTGCAGGAAGGCAACATTGAGTTGGGGTGTGAGAAGCCCCCTGGGGTCAGGGAGCTTGGTTGGGGCCTGTTGGAGGGATTGGGCTTGGGCCAGGGCTGTGGGGGTAGAAGGGAATTAGTGTGGGGACTGGCCATAGGCTCTGCAGGAGGAGCTGACAGTCCCCGGAGCACAAGGAAATGGGAGCCTGGGAGGGCCTGGGTGGGGCTCAGCAACCGGGGAGGGTGGGACCCCTTTCTGGGGGTGGGAGCAGCAGGATCCCAGCCCTCTGAGAGGCCTGTTAGCCCCCAAGATGAGATGCGGGTGCAGTGGTTGGGCCAGTGCATCTGGCCTGGGAGAGGCATCCAGGCTGGAAATGTCGCTGGAATCATCACAGGAAGAGGAAAGGCCAGGAGGGGCAGGGGTTACAGCAAACCATGTGCAGTGACTGCAGTCCTATTGGAACCAACTCAGAGCCCAAAGGGGTGGTTGTCAGGAGCTCGACTTCACTTTCTTATTCCTTTGTAAAACCACTGTGTCAGAATTAGGGACACCATCAGGAGACTTCAGAACTCCGTGGTGCTGTGGCTTCGTCAAAGGGTCCCAGGTGGAAACAGAACCACTGCAGGCCCTGCCCACATCCCTACTGGGGAGGAGCCCCATCAGGGCACCGGGGCTCACAGACTTCAGGGAGCTCCTGCCCTCAGGACTGGTCTCCTCTTTCCCACCAGCTGCTGGTCCGAGGCCCAGGCACCCCCATCCTGGTTCCAGCCTCCTGGACCTGGCTTCTGGGACAGCTTAGGGATAAGTAAGACCCTCACACTCCTGTGCCTGCCTGGGGGTAAGAATGTCTGAAAATCTGCACCTCGCAGACCATGGAGGGCTGAGTGTTTCCAGCAGGTATAAGGGAAAGATGGGGTGTGAGGTTCCTACGTGTGCAGGGCCTTCCCAGTGCAGAGATCTGTGCATTTCCCCGGCCAGCCAGCTCCCCATGTCATCCTCCCAGGAAGCCCAGATCCAGGGTCACGAGGGCAGAGGCCGTCCCCCTGCTTGTCTGTAACTTCTCACCCTCACGGTGAGGAGCCTGGCCATTTAGAAGGTTCTCTTACCATTCATTCACCCATCCATCAAAGCAGTTTATAAGAATGTTTCTTCTAACAACACACAGTTTCCTCTGCGACAACAATTCTGGAAAGTGGATCACCTTCTTCTTTCTTTCTTTATTTTTTTATAAATTGGTCTGTGGTTCATTCCTCTATATCTCTGAATGCTATTTTATTGCATTAGATGAGAGGAAAGATAATTTCCCCCCTAACCTCAATGTTCTTCATTGAGATGTTCATAATGAAAGAGAGATGGATTGGAGAAAAACAATCAGAAGTTTGATATATGCCGTGCATACCTCCTATATAGTTGAAAGATACCTGGGTAAACAGTCACTTTCTGAAATGGTCCAAGACTTTACCTTAAATGCTATCATCAGCTAAGAATGAAAGAAGGAGGTTGGGGAATGGAAGAAGCTATTTAAGGGAGATTATTAGGTGAAGCACAGTAAACAAAGGCATGGTGGTATGCAGATTAACTTCCAGGTCCATTCCATAGACCTTCTTGGTATTTAGTCAAGTCATTTAGTGAAATCAAGTCAGTCTTGATACTTAATCCATTCTTGATATTTAGTCATCCTCTATTTCCTGGTCCAGACAGGGACACATCCTTAAAGATGGAGATATCCTTAATAAATGTAAATCTACTTCATAAAATTGCATT
Source organism: Cervus canadensis (assembly GCF_019320065.1). Classification (NCBI taxonomy): domain Eukaryota; kingdom Metazoa; phylum Chordata; class Mammalia; order Artiodactyla; family Cervidae; genus Cervus; species Cervus canadensis. The sequence continues at coordinate 7,491 of NC_057418.1, forward strand.
TCAACTTGGTTTTCAAAGATCCTCCTGGGACGGCTGTTTTTGTTTTGTTTTGTTTTGTTTTGTTTTTTTAATTAATCAGTCCAAAATAACCCTTTTGTCAAGTGGGCATATTTTGGGTGTGCTGTTTTGTGCTCCCCTTGAAATGTCATTCAGGGGAGGAGTGTCACCCTGGAGACTGTTGATATGTGACCCCATGGACAGGGACTGGGGTGGTCACCCTGGAGAATGTGGATATGTGACCCCAAGGGAATGGTCAGAAGGAAGTCACCCTGGAGACTGTGGAATTGTGAGCCCAGTTGCAAGGCTTTGGAAGGGGTCACCGTGGAGACTGTGGATGTGTGACTCCAGGTACAGTGTCTGGGAAGGATCACCCAGGAGACTGTAGATATGTGATCCTAGATATAGGGTTTGGGAGAGTGTCACCCGGCAGACTGTGGACATGTGACCCCAGATGCATGGTCCAGTGGGTTGTGGTCACCCTGGAGATTGTGGAAGCGTGACCCCAGGTACTGGGTCTGGGAAGTGGGGTCATCCTGGAGATGTGCACATGTGATTCCAGACACAGGATATTTCAGGTGGAGTCACCTTGGAAACTGGACGAGTGACCCCAGGTGCAGGGTCTGGGGTGAGGCCACTCTGGAGACTGTGGACGAGTGACAAATGTGCAGGGTTAGGGGATGGGGTCACCTTGGAGACTGTGGACATGTGGCCCCAGGTGCACTGTTTGGGAGGGACATCATTCTGGAGACTAGACATGTGACCATAGGTACAGGGTCTGAGTGGGGTTACCCTGGACACTTGGATATCTAATCCCAGGTACAGGGTCTGGGATGGGAATGACCCAGGAGACTCTGGACATGTGACCTCAGGTACAGTGTATGGAGGGGTCACTCTGGAGATAGCAGACTTTTAACAATAGGTAAAGGGTCTTCAAGGGGTGTCACCCTAGAGAATGTGGACGTGTGAGCCCAGGTGCAGTGTGTGAAATGCCGTTCACCCTGGAGACTGTGGACATGTGAATCCAGCTACAGGGTAGGGGAGGGCAGTCATCCTGGAGATTGTGGACGTGTGACAACAAGTACAGGGTCTGGCGGGGAGGGGTCACCCTGGAAACTGTGGACAACTCACCCCAGGTACAGATTATGAGAGGTGGGGTCACACTGGAAACTGAGGACATGTAATCCTGATTCCAGAGTCTGGGAAGGGGTAACACTGGAGCCTGTGGACCTGTGACCACAGGTTCAGTGTCTGGGAAGTGACATCCCACAGGAGACTGTGGACATGTGACCCCAGGTGCAGAGTCCGAGAGGGAGTCACCCTGGAGACTGGATGTGTGACCCCAGGTACAGGCTCTTGAGGGTGGGGAAACCCTGGAGACTGTAGACATGTAACCTCAGGTACAGGATTTTGGATGAGTCATTCTGGAGACTGTGGATATGTGACTCCAGGGTGAGTGTCTGAGAGGGGCTCACCTTGGAGACTGTGTATGTGTGACCCCAGGTACAGGGTCTGGAAGTTGGGGTAACCCTGGTGACTGTGTCCATGTGACACCAGGTACAGTGTCTGGGGAGGGTTGTCATCCTGGCCACCATGAACATGTGACTCCAGGTACAGGGTCTGAGATGTGAGGTCAGCCTGGAGACAGGCCAAGTAAACTGAGGTACAAAGTTTGGTGAGGTGGGGTCACACTGGAGACTGTGGATGTGTAACCACAGCTGCAAGGTCTAGAAGGGGTGTCACCCTGGAATCTATGGATGTGTGACCCTAGGTGGAAAAGGGGAGTCACACTGGAGACTGTGGCCACGTGACCCCAGGTGCAGAGCCTGAGACATGGGGTCACACTGGAGACTGTGGATGTGTGATGCCAGGTACAAGAAATGGGAGTGATGTTAACCTGGAGAATGTTGACATGTGAGACCAGGTGCATGAACTGGGAGGGGTTACCCCCTGGTGAACGTGAGCATGTGACCCCCACTTCAGGGTCTGTGAAGGGTGTCACTCTGGAGAATGTGGAAATCTGATCCCAGGGTTCCTCTTGAGTTGCAGCAGGGGACTCAAAACTCCCCTAGAGTTGCGATGGGAACTCAGTGTTCCTCTCCAATTGCAGTGTGGGACTCAGGGTTCCACTCGAGGCATGGCGGGGAATTTGGGTTCCTCTCGAGTTGGAGGGTTACTCAGGGTTCTCCTCGACTTGTGGTGGGGCCTCCTCTCAAGTTTCCTTGGGGCAATTCATCTCTAGCAGGGATGTGCAGGGTGACTCCTTTCTTATTGCAATGTGCAGGTGGCTACTCACTAGTTTTGGCATAGCTGTGGTTGGGGTCAGCTCTGTACTGTGGTGGGTTTGAGTCTCTCTAGTTGTGGTATGCAAGCTCCTCTCTACTTGTGGTGTGAGGTTCGTCTCTATTAGCAGCAGAGGGTCTCCTCTCAATGTGTGATTTCCATAGAGTTCCTCTCGAGTAGTGAGGGAGGGCTTCTCTCGAGTTGCAGGGCTATGTCCTCTCTGGTTGAGGTGTGGGTGGCTCCATGGGGGAGGTCCTCTATTTTGGCAATAGGGGTTCCTCACTAACATTAGTGGGATTGCTTCTCTCTAGTTGTGAAGGATGCCACTCAACTTACTTCAAGGAGCTCGTCTCTATTTGTGGCAGAGGGGCTTCTCTCTAGGAGTGATGTCCTGGGGGAATCCACTCTAGTTTTTCTGGGGGGATCTGCTTCAGTTTTATCTGGGGAGCCCCACTGTCATTATGGCCAGAGGCCCCTTTTCTTGTTATTGACTAGGGCTCCTGTCAAATTGCAGCAGGGAACTCGAAGTGCGTCTTGAGTTACAGAAGGTGACTCAGGGGTCCTTTAGAGTTGTGGTGGAGCCTCCTCTCGAGCTGCATCGGGGAAGATCCTCTCCAGTAGTGCTGTGCAGGCTAGTCCCTGTCTACCTTCGTTGTGTGGGAGGCTACTCTCTAGTTGCAGCATGGGGCTCCTCTCTAGTTGCAGTAGGGGTCCACTCTTTATTTGTGGCAGGTTGGCTCCTCTCTACTTGTCATTTGCAGAGTCCTATCTGTTCTGTCAGGGAGGCACCTCCTTAGTTGTGTAGTTGGGCTCCTCTCGAATTGCGGTAAAGAGTTCTCAAATTGTGATGGGTGTGGCTTCTCTCTGGTTGTGATGTGAAGGGGCCATTTTCTAGTTGCAATGTGCAGGAGGCTACTCTCTAGTTGTGGCAGTGGGTGTTTTCTTTAGTTGTGGCATGGTGGGCTACTTGCTACTCGTGGCAAGGGTATTCTGTCTAATTGTGATTTGTGGGTATGCTCCTGTCTAATGGTGATGTTAAGGGGGGCTTATCTCTAGATAAGGCAGGGGTCTCCTTTTTAGTTGCAGTGTTGGCCTCCTCTTTCGTTTTGATCTGTGTGGGAGTTCCACTCTAGTTTTAATGTGAATGGGCACTTTTTTCTAATTGTGATGTGTTGGTCGCACTCCTGTCTGTCTGCACAGGGGTTACTCACTCTAGTTATGGCAGTGGTGCTCCACTCCAGTTGCGATTTAAGGCGGGAGTGGCACCTCGGTAGCTGCAGCAATATGCTCCTTACTAGTTATGCCTGAATGTCAACTATCTAGTTGTGGCATGTATTCAACTCTCTAGTTTTGGTGGTTGGGCTTCACTATAGTTGTGATGTGCTGGGGTGGTCCTCTGTAGGTGTGCTGTGCTTGGGGAAGTCCTCTTTAGTTGTGGAGTGGGAACTCCTGTCTTGTTGCATTGTGCTGTGCAACTCTTCTCCAGGTTCAATTTTCTGGCTCATTTCTATTTGTAGTTTGAGGGGCTACTCTCTATTAGTGGTGTAGCGCCTCCTCTCAGGATGTGCTGGATGAGATTGCTCCTCTCTAGCTACAGGGTGTGGGGCCTCATTTTTACATGTGGTGTCTGGGTGGGCGCCTCTCTAGTTCTGGTGGGATACTCATCACGATGTGCATCGGGGGAATTCGTGTTTCTCTCGAGTGGTGGTGGAGACATCATTTGAGCTATGGTGGGGTTGCTTCTCTCTCGATCGAAGCCAGGGAATCAGCTCTCATCTCGAGTTGATTTGGGGTACATGGAGCTCTTTCATGTTGCTGTGGTGACCTCAGGGTCCCTATAGACTTGTGACAGTGTTCTTAAGGACTCTCTGGAGTTACATCAAGGAAGTCAAGGCTGCTTTCGTGTTTGCTGGGGAACACGGAACTGCTCTGCATGCAATGCAGGGGAATCGGGCCTCATCTCGCGGCGAGGGGGAAGGCTCATGGTTTTTCTCGAGTTGCGGCGGGAACCTGGGGTATATTCTCGAGTTACGACGGGGATGGCCCTTCAAAATTCGTAGCTTCTTCAGCGACGTCAGGACTCCTGTCTAGTTGGGAGGGACACCTCAGGATTCTCCTCGAGGCTTGGGAGGGCAATAGGGACGCCTCTCGAGGTGAAGCGGGAGACCCAGGGTTCCTTTCAAGTTGCCACAAGGATATTGGGTTTCCTATCAATTTTCAAGAGGCATCAGGCATATCTCCTTTTGAGCATTGAACTCGCGTACCTCTGGAGTTGTCAAACGGATGTGAGGCCTCCTGTCGAGATGAGGGGGGGAACTAGGGCTTTCTCTAAGGTCTCTACAGGGGCTTCAGACATCCCTTCACCTTGGGAGATGAAGGACGAGCCTGCATTCAAGTCATTGCAGGGAAATCCGGCCTTATTTCCAGTCAGGGCATCACCGTGTCCATTCCACTTGAGGCAGCAAACTCAGGGTCACTCTCACATACGTATAGCTGAGAGAGGCCTCCGCTTGAGGTGCTTGTGGAAAGTTGGCATTCCTCTTGAGTCGAACCCAGGGAATCAGTTCTCATCTCGAGAAGATTTGGGGTACACAGAGCTTTTCTCGAGTTGTTGTGCTGAACTTGGTGTTCCTCTAGACTTGGGACGGTGCTCTCGGGGAATCTCTGGTGTTGCCTAAAGGAAGTCAAGCCACTTGTGCTTGATGGGGAACGCGGGATGGCTCTGGAACCAATGCAGGTGAATTGGGCCTCATCTCGAGTTGATTTGGTGTACACGGAGCTCTTTCGTGTTGCTGCAGTGACCTCAGGGTCCCTCTAGAAATGTGACAGTGTTCTTGGGGACTCTCTGGAGTTCCATCAAGGAAGTAAAGGATCCTTTTGTGTTTGATGGGGAACACTGAATTGCTTTGCACGTAATGCAGGGAAATCAGTCCTCAACTTGCGGCGAGGGGGAAGTCTCATGGTTTTTCTCGAGATGCGGCGGGAACCTGGGGTATATTCTCAAGTTACGACGGGGATGGCCCTTCAAAGCTCATGTTTGCTCAGCGACATCAGTTCTCCTGTCTAGTTGAGTGGGATACCTAGGGATTCTCCTCGAGGCTTGGCAGGGCAATAGGGACGCCTCTCGAGGTGAGTCAGGAGACACAGTTTCCCTTTCCCGTTGCCACAGGGATATTGGGATTCCTGTCAATTTTCAAGTTGAGTCAGGCATGGTCTCCTTTTGAAACGCTGAACTCTGCGTTCCTCTCGAGTTCTCAATGGGATGTGAGGCCTCCTGTCGAGATGAGGCAGGGAACTAGGGCTTTCTCTAGGGTCTCCACAAGGGATTCAGACATCCCTTCATCTTGGGAGATGCAAGACGAGCCTGCATTCAAGTCACTGCCGGGAATTCAGGCCTTATTTCGAGTCAGGGCATCTCGGTGTCCATTCCACTTGAGGCAGCAAACTCAGGGTCCCTCTCACATACGCATAGCTGAGAGAGGCCCCCTCTTGAGATGCTTGTGGAAAGTTGGCATTGCTCTGGAGTCGAAGCCAGGGAATCACCTCTAATCTCAAGATGATTTGCGGCACACAGAACTAGTCTCGAGTTGCTCTGCTGAACTTGGTGTTCCTCTAGACTTCGGACGGTGTTCTCAGGGATTCTCTGGAGTTGCCTAAAGGATGTCAAACCACTTGTTGTGTTTGATGAGGAATGCGGGATGGCTCTGGCGCCAGTGCAGAGGAATCAGGCCTCATCTCCATTTGATTGGGGTACACGGAGATCTTTTGTGTTGCTGCGGTGACCTCAGGGTACCTCTAGACTTGTAACAGTGTTCTTGGGGACTCTCTCGAGTTCCATCAAGGAAGTCAAGGCTGCTTTCGTGTTTGATGTGAAAACGGAGTTGCTCTGCATGCAATGCAGGGGAATCGGGCCACATCTCACTGCGAGGGGGAAGTCTCATGGTTTTTCTCGAGTTACAGCGGGAACCTGGGGTATATTCTCGAGTTACAATGGGGATGGCCCTTCAAAACTCGTGTTTGTTCAGCGACGTCAGAACTCCTCTCTAGTTGCGAGGTACACCTCGTGATTCTCCTCGAGGCTTGGCAGGGCAATAGGGATGCCTCTCGAGGTGAGGCAGGAGACCCAGTGTACCTTACCAGTTGCCACAGGGATATTGGGATTCCTATCAATTTTCAAGAGGAGTCTGGCTTCGTCTCCTTTTGAAGCATTGAACTCCGTGTTCCTCTCGAGTTGTCAAAGTGAAGTGAGGCCTCCTGTCGAGATGAGGCAGGGAACTAGGGCAACCTCTAGGGTCTCCACAGGGGATTCAGTCATCCCTTCACTTTTGAGATGAAAGACTTGAATGCATTCAAGTCATTGCAGGGAATTCTGGCCTGATTTTGAGTCAGGGCATCTTGGTGTCCATTCCACTTGAGGCAGCAAACTCAGGGTCCCTCTCACATACCTATAGCTGACAGAAGCCTCCTCTTGAGGTGCTTGTGGAAAGTTGGCATTTCTCTTGAGTCGAAGCTAGGGAATCAGCTCTCATCTCGAGATGATTAGGGGTGAATTGAGCTTTTGTCGGGTTGCAGTGCTGGACTTGGTGTTCCTCTAGACTTGGGACGGTGTTCTCTGGGAATCTCTGGAGTTGCCTCAAGGAAGTCAAGCCACTTGTCATGTTTGATGGGTAAAGATGGATGGCTCTGGAGCCAATGCAGGAGAATCGGGCCTCATCTAGAGTTGATTTGGGGTACACGGAGCTCTTTCGTGTTGCTGTGGTGACCTCAGGTCCCTCTAGGCTTGTGACAGTGTTCTTGGGGACTCTCTGGAGTTCCATGAAGGAAGTCAAGGCTTCTTTCATGTTTGATGGGGAACACGGACTTGCTCTAACGCAATGCAGGGGAGTCGGTCCTCATCTCACGGTGAGGGGGAAGTCTCATTGTTTTTCTCGAGTTGTGGCTGGAACCTGGGGTATATTCTCGAGTAACAACGGGGATGGCCCTTCAAAACTCGTGTTTGTTCAGCGATGTCAGGGCTCCTGTCTAGTTGCAAGGGACATCTCGGGATTTTCCTCGAGGTTTGGCAGGGCAATATGGACACTCTCAAGTTAAGGTGTGAGACCCAGGGTCCCTTTCCAGTTGCCTCAGTGATATTGGGATTCCTATCAATTTTCAAGAGGAGTCAGGCATCGTCTCCTTTTGAAGCATTTAGCTCCGTGTTCCTCTCCAGGTGTCAAAGAGATGTGAGGCCTCCTATTGTGATGAAGCGGGAAACTAGGTCATTCTCTAGGGTCTCCACAGAGGATTCAGACATCCCTTCATCCTGGGAGATGCAAGACGAGCCTGCATTCATGTCACTGCAGGGAAATCCGGCATTATTTCAAGTCAGGTCATCTCGGTGTACATTCCACTTGAGGCAGCAAATTCAGGGTCCCACTCACATACTAATAGCTGAGAGAAGCCTCCTCTTGAGTTGCTTGTGGAAAGTTGGCATTCCTCTTGAGTCAAAGCCAGGAATTCAGCTCTCATCTCGAGATGATTTGGGGTACACGGAGGTATCCTCGATGCTGTGCTGAACTTGGTGTTCCTCTAGACATGGGACGGTGTTCTCGGGGAATCTCTGGAGTTGCCTAAAGGAAGGCAAGCCACTTGTGTTTGATGGGGAACCCGGGATGGCTCTGGACCCAATGCAGAGGAATCGGGCCTCATCTCGAGTTGATTTGGGGTACACTGAGCTCTTTCGTGTTGCTGCACTGAACTCATTGTCCCTTTAGACTTGTGACAGTGTTCTTGGGGTCTCTCTGGAGTTCCATCAAGGAAGTCAAGGCTCCTTTCATGTTTGATGTGGAACACGGAATTTCTCTGCACGCAATGCAGGGGAATCGGGCCTCATCTCACGGCGAGGGGGAAGTCTCATGGTTTTTCTCGAGTTACGGCGGGAACCAGGGGTATATTCTCGAGTTACGACAGGGATGGCCCTTCAAAACTCATCTTTGTTCAGTGAAGTCAGGACTGCTGTCTAGTAGCGAGGGACACCTCAGGATTCTCCTCGAGACTTGGCAGGGCCATAGGGACGCCTCTCGAGGTGAGGCGGGAGACCCAGCATCCCTTTCCAGTTGCCACAGGGATATTGGGATTCCTAACAATTTTCAAGAGGAGTCAGGCATCATCTCGTTTTGAAGCATTGAACTCCCCGTGCCTCTCAAGTTGTCAAAGAGATGTGAAGCCTCCTGTCGATATGAGGCGAGGAACCAGGGCTTTCTCTAGGGTCTCCACAGTGGATTCAGACATCCCTTCATCTTGTGAGATGAAAGACGTGAATGCATTCAAGTCACTGCACGGAAATCTGGCCTTATTTCGAGTCAGGGCATCTCGGTGTCCATTCCACTTGAGGCAGCAAACTCAGGGTCCCTCTCACATATGTATAGCTGAGAGAAGCCTCCTCTTGAGGTGCTTGTGGAAAGTGGCATTCCTCTTGAGTTGAAGCCAGGGAATCAGCTCTCATCTTGAGATGAATTGGGGTACACGGAGCTTTTCTCGCGTTGCTGTGCTGAACTTGGTGTTCCTTTAGACTTGGGATGGTGTTCTCGGGGAATCTCTGGTGTTGCCTAAAGGAAGGCAAGCCACTTGTTGTGTTTAATGGGGAACGCGGGATGGCTCTGGAGACAATGGAGGGGAATCGGGCCTCATCTTGAGTTGAATTGGGGTACACGGAGCTCTTTCCTGTAGCTGCAGTGAACTCACAGTCCCTCTAGACTTGTGACCGTGTTCTTGGGGACTCTCTGGTATTCCATCAAGGATGTAAGTCTCCTTTCCTATTTGACGTGGAGCACGGAATTTCTCTGCACACCATGCAGGGGAATTGGGAATCATCTTGGTGGGAGGGGGAATTCTCATGATTTTTCTCGACTTGCAACGGAACCTGGGGTATATTCTCGAGTTACGACGGTTATGGCCCTTCAAGACTCGTGTTTGTTCATCGACATCAGGACTCCTGTCTAGTTGTGAGGGACACCTCAGGATTCTCCTCAAGGCTTGGCAGGGCAATAGGGACGCCTCTTGAGGAGAACCACGAGACCCAGAGTCCCTTTCCAGTTGCCACAGGAATATTGGGATTTCTATCAATTTTCAAGAAGAGTCAGGCAATGTCTCCTTTTGAAGCACTGAACTCCTTGTGCCTCTCGAGTTGTCAAAGGGATGTGAGGCCTCCTGTCTAGATGATGCTGGGAACTAGGGCTTTCTCTAGGGTTTCTACAGAAGATTCAGACATCCCCTCATCCTGGGAAATGCAAGACAAGCCTGCATTCAAGTCACAGCAGGGAAATCCGGCCTTATTTCGAGTCAGGGCATCTCGGTGTCCATTCCACTTCAGGCCGCAAATTCAGGGTCCCTATCACATACCTATAGCTTAGAGAAGCCTCCTCTTGAGGTGCATGGACAAATTTCGGATTCCTCTTGAGTCAAAGCCAGGGAATCAGCTCTCATCTCGAGTTGATTTGGGGTACATGGAGCTCTTTCCTGTTGTTGCGGTGACCAGAGGGTCCCTCTAGACTTTGACAGTGTTCTTGGGGAATCTCTGGAGTGACATCAAGGAAGTCAAGGCTTCTTTCGTGTTTGATGTGGATCACGGAATTGCTCTGTAAGGAAAGCAGGGGAATCGGGCCTCATCTCGTGGCAAGGGGGAAGTCTCATGGTTTTCCTCGAGTTGCGGCGGGAACTTGGGGTATATTCTCGATTTACGACTGGGATGGCCCTTCAAGACTCGTGTTTGTTCAGCAACGTCAGGACTCCTGTCTAGTTGCGAGGGACACCTCGGGATTCTCCTCAATTCTTTGCAGGGCAATAGGGATGCCTCTTGAGGTTATGCGGGAGACCCAGGGTCGCTTTCCACTTGAAACAGGTATATTGGGATTCCTATCAATTTTCAGCAGGAGTCAGGCATTGTCTCGTTTTGAAGCATTGAACTCCCCGTGCCTCTCGAGTTGGCAAAGGATGTGAGGCCTGCTATAGAGATGAGGCAGGGAACTAGGGCTTTCTCTAGGGTCTCCACAGGGGATTCAGACATCACCTCATCTTGGGAGATGCAAGACAAACCAGCATTCAAGTCACTGCAGGGACACCCGGCCTTATTTCGAGTCAGGGCATCTCGGTGTCCATTCCACATGAGGCCGCAAAATCAGGGTCTCTATCACATACATTTACCTGAGAAAACCCTGCTCTTGAGGTGCTTATGGAAAGTTGGTATTCTTCTTGAGTTGAAGACAGGGAATCAGCTCACATCTCGAGTTGATTTGGGGTACATGGAGCTCTTTTGTTTTGCTGCGCTGATCTCAGGGTCCCTCTAGACTTGTGACAGTGTTCTTGGGGACTCTCTGGAGTGCCATCAAGGAAGTCAAGGCTCCTTTCGTGTTTGATGTGGAACACGGAATTGCTCTGGAGACAATGCAGGGGAATAGGGCATCATCTTACATTGAAGGTGGAATCTTGTGGAGTTCCTCACGTTGCAGTAGGAAACTTGTGCTTCCACTCGAGTAACTACGGGAACGACAGTGAACCTCTCATGGTCTCTCAGGGATGTCAGGCTTCCTTTCTCGTTGCCAGAGACACTTTTGGATTCCTCTCGAGTTGTGGCAGGGGAATTGGGACGCATCTGGAGTTGAGGCAGAAAATCCAGCTTCCGTTTCCTGTTGCGACAGGGATCTTGCGGATTGTATAGATATTCCAGGGGTGTCAGGCATCGTCTCGTGTTGAGGCATGGAAGCCCTCCTGGTCTCAAGTTCGAAATGGGGTGTCAGGCCTCATTTCAAGATGGGGTGGGGAACTTGGGCTTTTTCTAGAAGTGCAACAAGGGAGTCAGACCTCCCTTACTGTTGTGACAAGAAACTCGGAGCTCCATTCAAGTCGTTGCCATGGAATCAGTCCTTTCATGGAACTGAGGGGGAACACGATGTCCTCTCAACTTACAGCAGGTAACTCGGGGACCTTTGGACTTTCAACAGGTGAGACAAGGCAGCGCGTCCGGTGTGAGTGGAGCATCAGGATTCCTCTCCAATCAAAGAATGAGAATTGGCCCTCATCTCGAGATGATTTGGGGTACACACGGAGCTCTCTCAGGTTGCAGCCGTGACCTTGGGGTTCCTCTAGCCTTATGATGGTGTTCCTGGGGACTCTCTGGAGTTCCATAAAGGAAGTCAAGCCTCCTTTTGTGTTTGATGTGGAACACGTAATTGCTCTGGAGGCAATGCAGGGGAATCAGGCCTCATCTCGTGCTGAGGGGGGATATCTCATGGTTATTCTCGAGTTTTGGTGGGAACCTGGGGTTTCCTCTCGAGTTACAATGGGGATGTTCTTGAAACACTCGTGTTTTCTCAGCGACGTCAGGACTCCAGTCTAGTTTCCAGGGACACCTCGGGATTCTCCTCGAGTCGTGGCAGGGCAGTCGAGATGCCTCTCGAGTTGAGGCGGGAGACCCAGGGTCCCTTTCAAGTTGCCACTGGGATATTGGAATTCCTATCGATTTTCAAGAGGAGTCAGGCATCGTCTGCTGTTGAAGCATGCAACTCCGCATTCCTCTGGAGATGTCAAATGGGTGTGAAGCCTCCTGTGGAGATGAGGCGGGGAACTAGGTCTCTTTCTAGGGTCTCAACAGAGCATTCAGACATCCCTTCATGTTGTGAGAGGAAACACGGGCTTGCATTTGAGTCACTGCAGAGAAATCAGGCCTTGACTCGATTGAGGGGAACTCGGTGTCCATTCCACTTGAGGCAGCAAACTCAGGGTCCCTCTCACATACTTATAGCTGAGAGAAACCTCCTCTTGAGGTGCTTGTGGAAAGTTGGCATTTCTCTTGAGTCGAAGCCAGGGAATCAGCTCTCATCTCGAGATGATATGGGGTACAAGGAGCTTTTCTCGAGTAGCTGTGTTGAACTTCGTGTTCCTCTAGACTTGGGACAGTGTTCTCAGGGAATCTCTGGAGTTGCCTAAAGGAAGTCAAGCCACTTGTCGTGTTTGATGGGGAACGTGGGATGGCTCTGGAGCCAATGCAGGAGAATCGGGCCTCATCTCGAGTTGATTTGGAGTACACTGAGCTCTTTCATGTTGCTGTGGTGACCTCAGGGTCCGTCTAGACTTGTGACGGTGTTCTTGGGGAATCTCTGGAGTTCCATCAAGGAAGACAAGGCTCCTTTCGTGTTTGATGTGGAACACGGAATTGCTGTGCATGCAATGCAGGTGAATCGGGCATCATCTCGCGGCAAGGGGGACGTCTCATGGTTTTTCTCGAGTTGCGGTGGGAACCTGGAGTATATACTCTAGTTACGATGGGGATGTCCCTTCAAGAGTCGTGTTTGTTCAGCAACGTCAGGACTCCAGTCTAGTTGCGAGGGACACCTCAGGATTCTCCTTGAGGCTTGGCAGGGCAATAGGGACACCTTTCGAGGTGAAGCGGGAGACCAAGCATCCCTTTCCAGTTGCCACAGGGATATTGGGATTCCTATCAATTTTCAAGAGGAGTCGGGCATTGTCTCCTTTTGAAGCATTGAACTCTGCGTTCCTCTTGAGTTGCCAAATGGATGTGAAGTCTCCTGCCGAGATGAGGCGGGGTACTAGGGCTTTCTCTAGGGTTTCAACAGGGGATTCAGACATCCCTTCATCTTGTAAGATGAAAGACGAGCCAGCATTCAAGTCACTGCAGGGATATCCGGCCTTATTTCGAGTCAGGGCATCTCAGTGTTCATTCCACTTCAGGCAGCAAACTCAGGGTCCCTCTCAAATACCTATAGCAGATAGAAGCCTCCTCTTGAGGTGCAAGTGGAAAGTCGGCATTCCTCTCGAGGTGAAGCAAGGGAATCGGCCCTCACCTTGAGATGATTTGGTGTACACGGAGCTCTCTCAGGTTGTGGCAGTGACTTCGGGGTTCCTCTAGACTTGTGACGGTGTTCCTGGGGACTCTCTGGAGTTCCATAAAGAAAGTCAAGCCTCCTTTCCTGTTTGATATGGAACACGGAATTGCTCTGGAGGCAATGCAGGGGAGTCGGGCATCATCTTGCATTGAAGTTGGAAACGTGTTCGTTTCCTCAAGTTGCGGTAGGAAACTCATAGTTCCACTCGAGTAACTAGGGGGACGGCAGTGAACCTCTGATGGTTTCTCAGGGATGTCAGCCCTCCTTTCTTGTTGCCAGAGACACTTTGGGATTCTTTCGAGTTGTGGCAGGGTAATCTTGAAGCATCTCAAGTTGAGGCAGAAATTCCATCTTCTGTTTCCTGTTGTGACAGGAATCTTGCAGCTTGGATAGATTTTCCAGGGGTGTCAGGCATCATCTCGTGTTGAGGCATGGAAGCCCTCTTTGGTCTCAAGTTCAAACTGTGGTGTCAGGCCTCATTTCAAGATGGGTCGGGGAACTCGGGCTTTTTCTAGAAGTGCAACAAGGGAGTCAGACCTCCCTTAATGTTGCAACAGAAAACTCGGAGTTCCATTCAAGTCGTTGCCATGGAATCAGTCCTTATGTTGAGCTGAGGGGGAACAAGATGTCCTTTGGACTTACAGCAGGGACCTCGGGGTTCTTCTCGAGTTTCTACAGGTGAGGCAAGGCAGCGTTTCTGGTGTGAGTGGAACATCGGGATTCCTCTCCAATGGAAGAATGAGAATTGGCCCTCATCTCGAGATGATTTGGGGTACAAGGAGCTCTCTCACGTTGCGGCAGTGACCTTGGTGGTCATCTAGACTTGTGACGATGTTTCTGAGAACTCTCTGAAGTTCCATAAAGGAAGTCAAGCCTCCTTTTGCATTTGATGTGGAACACAGAATTGCTCTGGAGGCAATGCAGGGGAATCGGGCCTCATCTCATGGTGAGGGGGGAAATCTCATGGTTTTTCTCAAGTTGTGGTGGGAACCTGGGGTTTCCTCTAGAGTTATGACGGGGATGTTCTTTAAACACCTGTGTTTTCTCAGTGACGTCAGGACTCCTGTCTAGTTGCCTGGGACACCTCGGGATTCTCCTCGAGTCGTGGCAGGGCAGTCGGGATGCCTTTCGAGTTGAGGAGGGAGACCCAGGTTCCCTTTCGAGTTGACACTGGGATATTGGAATTTCTACCAATTTTCAAGAGGAGTCAGGCATCGTCTGCTGTTGAAGCATGCAACTCCGCATTCCTCTGGAGATGTCAAAGGGGTGTGAAGCTTCTTGTGGATGTGAGGCTGCAAACTAGGGCTCTTTCTATGGTCTCAAAAAGGCACTCAGACATCCCTTCATGCTGTGAGAGGAAACACGGGCTTGCCTTTGAGTACTGCAGGGAAATCAGGCCTTGACTCGAGTGAGGGGAACTCGGTGTCCATTCCACTTGAGGCAGCAAGCTTAGGGTCCCTCTCACATACCTATAGCTGAGAGAAGCCTCCTCTTGAGGTGCTTGTGGAAAGTTGGCATTCCTCTTGAGTTGAAGCCAGGGAATCAGCTCTCATCTCGAGATGATTTGGGGTACACAGAGGTTTTCTCGAGTTGCTCTGCTGTACTCGGTGTTCCTCTAGACTTGGGACAGTGTTCTCAGGGAATCTCTGGAGTTGCCTCAAGGAAGTCAGGCCACTTGTCATTTTTGATGGGGATGCGGGATGGCTCTGGAGCCAATGTAGGGGAATCGGGCCTCATCTCGTGTTGATTTGGGGTACACGGAGCTCTTTTGTGTTGCTGCTGTGACCTCAGGATCCCTCTAGACTAGTGACGGTGTTCTTGGGGACTCTGGAGTTCCATCAAGGAAGTCAAGGCTCCTTTTGTGTTTGATGTGGGACACAGAATTGCTCTGCAGTCAACACGGGTAAATCGGGCCTCATCTCGTGGAGAGAGGGAAGCCTCTTGGTTTTTCCTGAGTTGCGGCAGGAACCTGGGGTTTCCTCTAGAGTTACGACGGGGATGGCCGTTCAATACTCGTGTTTGTTCAGTGACATCAGGACTCCTGTCCAGTTGTGAGGGAAAACTCGTGATTCTCCTGGAGGCTTGGCAGGGCAATTGTGACACCTCTCGAGGTGAGGTGGGACACCCAGTGTCCCATTGCATTTGTCACAGTGATATTGGGTTCCTATCGATTTTCAAGAGGAGTCAGGCATCGTCTCCTTTTGATGCATTGAACTCCATGTTCCTCTCTAGTTTTCAAAGAGATGTGAGTCCTCCTTTTGAGATGAGGCGGGGCAATAGGGCTTTTTCTAGGTTCTCAACAGGTTATTCAGACATCCCTTCATGTTGTGAGAGCAAAGACGGGCCTGCATTCAAGTCACTGCAGGGAAATCTGGCCTTATTTCAAGTCAGGCCATCTCGGTATCCATTCCACTTGAGGCAGCAAACTCACGGTCCCTGTCACATACCTATAGCTGATAGAATCCTCCTGTTGAGGTGCGAGTGGAAATCCGGCTTTCCTCTCGAGTTGAAGCAAGGGAATCGGCCCTCATCTCGAGATAATTTGGGGTACATGGAGCTCTTTCGAGTTGCTGCACTGACATCTGGCTTCGTCTAGACTGGTGACGTTGTTCCTGGGGACTCTCTGGAGTTCCATAAAGGAAGACTAGCCCCTTTCATGATTGATGTGGAACACGGAATTGCTCTGGAGGCAATGCAGGGGAATCGGGTATCATTATGCATTGAATGTGGAATTTTGTGGGTTTCCTCAAGTTGCGATCGGAAATTTGTGGTTCCTCTTGAGTAACTACGGGGACGACAGTGAACCTCTCATCGTTTCTCAGGGATGTCAGGCCTCCTTTCTCGTTACCAGAGACACTTTGGAATTCCCCTCAAGTTGTGACAGGGGTGTCGGTTGGCATCTCAAGTTGAGGCCGAAATTCCAGTTTCCGTTTCCTGTTGTGACAAGGATCTTGTGGTTTGTATAGATTTTCCAGGGCAGTCAGGTGTCATCTCGTGTTGAGGCATGGAAGACCACTTTGGTCTCAAGTTCGAAATGGGGTGTCAGGCCTCATTTCGAAATGGGGCGGGGTACTCGGGCTTTTTCTAGAAGTGCAACAAGGGAGTCAGACCTCCCTTAGTGTTTCGACAGGAAACTCTGAGTTCCATTCAAGTCGTTGCCATGGTATCAGTCCTTATGTGGAGCTGAGGGGGGATACGATGTCCTTTCGACTTACAGCAGGGACCTCGGGGTTCTTCTGGATTTTCAACAGGTGAGATAAGGCAGCGCTCTGGTGTGAGTGGAACATCGGGAATCCTCTCCAATCACAGAATGAGAATCGGCCCTCATCTCAAAATGATTTGGGGTACACGGAGTGCTGTCGTGTCACAGCAGTAAACTCGGGGTTCCTCTAGACTTGTGATGGTGTTCCCGGGGACTCTCTGGAGTTCCATAAAGGAAGTCAAGCCTCCTTTCTGGTTTGATTTGGAACTGGGAATTTCTCTGGAGGCAATGCAGGGGAATCGGGCCTCATCTCACAGTAAGGGATGAAGACTCATGGTATTTCTCAAGTTGTGCTGGAAACCTGGGGTTTCTTCTCGAGTTACGATGGGGATGTTCTTGAAACACTCGTGTTTTCTCAGCGACGTCAGGACTCCTGTCTAGTTTCCAGGGAAACCTCGGGATTCTCTTCGAGTCATGGCAGGGCAGTAGGGATGCTTCTCGAGTTGAGGAAGGAGACCCAGTGTCACTTTCCAGTTTCCACTTGGATATTGGAATTCCTATCAATTTTCAAGAGGAGTCAGGCATCGTCTCTGGTTGAAGCATGCAACTCCACATTCCTCTGGAGATGTCAAAGGGGTGTGAAGCCTCCTCTGGAGATGAGGCGGGGAACTAGGGCTCTATCTAGGGTCTCAAAAGGGGATTCAGACATCCCTTCATGTTGTGAGAGGAAACACGGGCTTGCATTTGAGTCACAGCAGGGAAATCAGGCCTTGCCTCGAGTGACTCGACGCATTCCCCATCAAACATGACAAGTGGCTTGACTTCCTTTAGGGAACTCCAGAGATTCCCCGAGAACACCTTCACAAGTCTAGAAGAACACTGAGCTCAGCACAGCAACTCGAGTAGAGCTCCGTGTACCCCAAATCATCCCGAGATGAGGGCCGATACTCATTCTTGGACTGAAGAGGAATCCCGAAGTTCCACTCACACCGGAAGCGCTTCATTTTCTCACCTGTTTAAACTCGAAAAGAACCCCGAGGTCCCTTCTGTAAGTCGAAAGTACATCGTGTTCCCCCTCAGCTTGACATAAGGACTGATTCCATGGCAACAAATTGAATGGATCTCCGAGTTTCCTGTCGCAACACTAAGGGAGGTCTTACTCCCTTGTTGCACTTCAAGAAAAAGCCCGAGTTCTCCACCCCATGTCAAGATGAGGCCTGACACTCCATTTCGAACTTGAGACCAAAGAGGACTTCCATGCCTAATCATGAGATGATGACTGACTCCCCTGGATAATCTATACAAACCACAAGATCCCTGTTGCAACAGGAAATGGAAGCTGTAAGTTCAACCTCAATTCGAGATGCCTCTCTATTCCCCTGCCATAACTCGACAAGAATCCCAAAGTTTCTCTGGCAACGAGAAAGGAGGCCTGACATCCCTGAGAAACCATCAGAGGTTCACTGCCATCCCCGTAGTTACTCGAGAGGAACCACGAGTTTCTTACCGCAACCTGAGGAAACCCACAAGATTCCACCTTCAATGCAAGATGATGACCGATTCCCCTGCATTGCCTCCAGAGCAATTCCGGATTCCACATCAAACAAGAAGGGAGGCTTGACTTCCTTTATGGAACTCCAGAGAGTCCCCAGGAACACCATCACAAGTCTAGAGGAACCCCGAAATCACTGTCACAACTCAAAATAGTTCCATGCACCCCAAATCATCTTGAGATGAGGGCCGATTCCCTTGTGTCACATCGATAGGAATGCTACTTTCCACTCACACCTCAAGAGGAGGCTTCTATCAGCTATAGGTATGTGAGAGGGACCCTGAGTTTGCTGCCTCAAGTGGAATGGACACCGAGATGCCCTGACTCGAAATAAGGCTGGATTTCCCTGCAGTGATTTGAATGCAGCTTGTCTTTTGTCTCACAACATGAAGGGATGACTGAATCCTCGGTTGAGACCCTAGAAAGAGCCCTAGTTCCCCGCCTCATCTCCACAGGAGGCTTCACACCCCTTTGATATCTCCAGAGGAATACGGAGTTGCATGCTTCAACAGCAGACGATGCCTGACTTCTCTTGAAAATTGATAGGAATTCCAATATCCCAGTGGCAACTGGAAAGGAACCATGGGTCTCCCTCCTCAACTCGAGAGGCGTCCCTACTGCCCTGCCACGACTCGAAGAGAATCCCGAGGTTTCCCTGGAAACTAGACAGGAGTCCTGACGTCGCTGAGAAAACACAAGTGTTTCAAGAACATCCCCGTCTTAAGTCGAGAGGAAACCCCAGGTTCCCACCGCAACTCGAGAAAAACCATGAGATAGCCCTCCTCACCGCGAGATGACGCTCGATTCACCGGCATTGCCTCCAGAGCAATTACCTGTTCCACAACAAACACGAAAGTAGGTGATTTCCTTGATGCCACTCCAGAGCGTCCCCAGGAACAATGTCACAAGACTAGAGGGACCCTGAGGTCACCACAGCAACACGAAAGAGATCCATGTACCCGAAATCAACAGGAGATGAGGCCCGATTCCACTGCATTCGGTCCAGAGTCATTCCTCGTTCCCCATCAAACACGAAAAGTGGATTGACTTCCTTCAGGCAACTCCAGAGATTCCCCGAGAACAACATCACAAGTCTAGAGGGACACCGAATTCAGCACAGCAACTCGAGAAGAGCTCCGTGTACACCAAATCATCTTGAGATGAGGGCCGATTTTCATTCGTCAATTGGAAAGGAATCCCGATGTTCCACTCACACCGGAAGTGCTGCCTTGTCTCACCTGTTGAAGCTCCAGAAGAACCCCGAGGTCCCTGCTGTAAGTTGAAAGGACATTGTGTTCCCCCTCAGCTTGACATAAGGACTGATTCCACGGCAACGACTTGAATGGAACACAGAGTTTCCTGTCGCAACACTAAGGGAAATCTGACTCCCTTGCTGCACTTCTAGAGAAGAACCAAGTTCCCCGCCCCATATTGAAATGAGGCCTGACACCCCATTTCAAACTTGAGACCAAAGAGGGCTTCCATGCCTCAATAGGAGATGATGCCCGACTCCCCTGGAAAATCTATACAAACCGCAAGATTCCTGTCACAACAGGAAATGGAAGCTGGATTTTCCACCTCAACTCAAGATGCATCCCATTTTCCCTGCCACAGCTTGAGAAGAATCCCAAAGTGCCTCTGACAACGAGAAAGGAAGCCTGACATCCCCGAGAAACCATGAGAGGTTCACTGCCATCCCCATAATTACTCGAGAGGACCCACGATTTTCCTACTGCAACTTGAGGAAACCCACAATATTCCACCTTCAATGCAAGATGATGCCCGATTCCCCTGCATTGCCTCCAGAGCAATTCTGTGTTCCACATCAAACATGAAAGTAGGCTTGACTTCCTTTATGGAACTCCAGAGAATCCCCAGGAGCACCGTCAGAAGTCTAGAGGAACCCCAAAGTCACTGCTGCAACCCGATAGAGCTCCGTGTACACCAAATCATCTCGAGATGAGGGCCGATTCTCATTCTTCGATTGGAGAGGAATCCTGATGTTCCACTCACACCAGAATCGCTGCCTTGTCTCACCTGTTGAAACTCGAGAAGAACCCCGAGGTCCCTGCTGTAAATCGAAAGGACGTCTTGTTCCCCTCAGCTCGACATAAGGACTGATTCCATGGCAATGACTTGAATGGAACTCCGTTTCCTGTTGCCACACTAAAGGAAGTCTGACTCCCATGTTGCATTTCTAGAAAAAGCCAGAGTTTGACACCCTATCTCAAAATGAGGGCTGACACCCCATCTCGAACTTGAGACCAAGGAGCTCTTCCATGCCTCAGTATGAGAAAAGGCCTGATTCCCCTGGGAAATCTATACAAACCACAAGATCCCTGTCGCAACAGGAAACGGAAACTCGAATTTCCGCCTCAACTCCATATGCGTCCGGATTCCCCTGCCACAACTCGAGAAGAATCCCAAAGTGTCTCTGGCAACGAGAAAGGAGGCCTGACATCCCTGAGAAATCATGAGAGGTTCTCCTCCGTCCCCGTAGTTACGCGAAAGGAACCAAGAGTTTCCTACCGCAACTTGAGGAAACCCACAAGATTCCACCTTCAATGCAAGATGATGACAGATTCCCCTGCATTTCCTCCAGAGCAATTCCGTGTTCCACATTAAACACGAAAGGAGGCTTGACCTCCTTTATGGCACTCCAGAGAGTCCCCAGGAACACCGTCACAACACTAGAGGAACCCTGAGGTCACTGCCAGAAGCTGAAAGAGCTCCGTGTACCACATATCATATCAAGATGTGGGACGATTCCCTTGCTTCACCTCGAGAAGAATGCCGACTTTCCACTCGCACCTCAAGAGGAGGCTTCTCTCAGCTATAGGTATGTGAGAGGGACCCTGAGTTTGCTGCCTCAAGTGAATGGACAACGAGAGGCCCTGACTCGAAATATGGCCAGATTTCCCTGCAGTGACTTGAATGCAGGCTCGTCTTTCCTCTCACAACGTGAAGGGATGTCTGATCCCCTGTTGAAACCCAAGCAAAAGCACTAGTTCCCTGCCTCATCTCGACAGGAGGCCTCACATCCCTTTGAAACTTTGAATCCAGAGTTCAATGCTTCAAAATGAGACAATGCCTGACTGCTCTTGAGAATCGATAGGAATCCTAATATCCTTGTGGCAATTGGAAAGGGACCCTGGGTCCCCCGCCTCACCTCGAGAGGCGTCCCTATTGCCCTGCCAAGCCTCGAGGAGAATCCCGAGGTGTCCCTCGCAACGAGACAGGAGTCCTGACGTCACTGAACAAACACAAGTTGTTAAAGGCTATCCCCGCCATAACTCGAGAGGAAACCCCAGTTTCTTGCCGCAACTAGAGAAAAACCATGAGACTTCCCCCTCAGTGCGAGATGAGGTCCGATTCACCTGCATTGCCTGCAGAGCAATTCTGTGTTCCACATCAAACGTGAAAGGAGCCTTCACTTCCTTTATGGAACTCCAGAGAGTCTCCAAGAATTCGGTTACAAGTCTGGAGGAAACCTGAAGTCACCGCAGCAACACGAAAGTGCTCCGTGTACCCCAAATCAACTCGAGATGAGGCCCGATTCCCCTGCATTGGCTCCAGACCCATCCCGCATTCCCCATCAAACACGACAAGTGGCTTGACTTCCTTTAGGCAACTCCAGAGATTCATCGAGATCACCGTCCCAAGTCTAGAGGAACACCGAGTCAGCACGGCAACACGAGAAGAGCTTCGTGTACCCCAAGTCATCTCGAGATGAGAGCTGATTCCCTGGCTTTGACTGAAGAGGAATGCCAACTTTCCACAGGCACCTCAAGAGGATGCTTCTTCAGGTTTAGCTATGTGAGAGGGACCCTGAGTTTGCTGCCTCAAGTGGAATGGACACCGAGATCACCTCACTCTAGGCAAGGCCTCATATCCCTGCAGTGACTCAAATGCAATCATGTGTTTCCTCTCCCAACATGAAGGGATGTCTGAATGCCCTGTTGAGACCCTAGAAAGAGCCCTAGTTCCCCGCCTCATCTCCAGAGGAGGCTTCACACCCCTTTGACAAATCAAGAGGAATGCGGAGTTGCATGCTTCAACAGCAGACGATGCCTGACTCCTGTTGAAAATCGATAGGAATTCCAATATCCCAGTGGCAACTGGAAAGGGACCCTGGGTCTCCCTCCTCAACTCGAGAGGCCTCCCTACTGCCCTGCCACGACTCGAGGAGAATCCCAAGGTGTCCCTGGAAACTCGACAGGAGTCCTGATGTCACTGAGAAAACACGAGTGCTTAAAGAACATTCCTGTCGTAACTCGAGAGGAAACCCCAGGTTCCCACCGCAACTCGAGAAATACCATGGGATTTCCCCCCTCACCGCGAGACGAGGCCTGAATCCCCTGCATTGTTTCCAGAGCCATCCTGCCTTCCCCATCATACACGTCAGGATGCATGACATCCTTTAAGCAACTCCAGAGATTCCCTGAACACACCGTCACAAGTCTAGTTGAACACCGAGGTCAGCACAGCAACTTGAGAAGAGCTCCGTGTACCCCAAAGCATCTCGAGATGAGGGCTGAATCTCATTCTTCGATTGGAGAGGAATCCCAATGTTCCACTCACACCAGAAGCGCTGCCTTGTCTCACCTGTTGAGACTCGAGAAGAACCCCGAGGTCCCTGCTGTAAGTTGAAAGGACATCGTGTTCTCTCTCAGCTCGACATAAGAACCGATTCTATGGCAATGACTTGAATGGAACTCCGAGTTTCCTGTTGCAACACTGACGGAGGTCTGACTCCCTTGTTGCACTTCTAGAAAAAGCCCGAGTTCCCCGCCCCATCTCGAAATGAGGCCTGACACCCCACTTCGAACTTGAGAGCAAAGAGGTCTTCCATGCCTTGAATGAGACAATGCTTGACTCCCCTGGAAAATCTATACAAACTGCAAGATCCCTGTCGCAACAGGAAACGGACGCTGGAATTTCTGCCTCACCTCGAGAAGCGCCCTGATTCCCCTGCCACAACTCGAGAAGAATCCCAAAGTGTCTCTAACAACGAGAAAGTAGGCCTGACATCCCTGAAAAACCATGAGAGGTTCACTGCCATCCCCGTAGTTACTGTTGAGGAACCACGAGTTTTCTTCCGCAACTTGAGTAAAACCACCAAAGTCCACCTTCAAAGCAAGATGATGCCTGAATACCCAGCATTGCCTCTAGAGCCATTCCGTGTTCCACATCAAGCAAGAAAGGAGCTTGACTTCCTTTATGGAACTCCAGAGAGTCCCCAAGAGCACAGTCAATAGTCCAATTGAACCCCGAGGTCACTGCCACAACTCAAAACAGCTCCATGTACCCCAAATCATCTCGAGTTGAGGGCCGATTCCCCTACTTCACTTCAAGAGTAATGGCGACTCTCCATTTGCACCTCAATAGGAGGCTTCTCTCAGCTATAGGTATGTGAGTGGAACCCTGAGTTTGCTGCCTCAAGTGGAATGGACACTGAATTCCCCTCCCTCGAGGTAAGGCCTTAGTTCCCTGCAGTGACTCAAATACAAGCCCATGTTTCCTCTCACATCATGAAGCGGTGTCTGAATCCCCTGTTGAGACCCTAGAAAGAGCCCTAGTTCCCCGCGTCTTCTCGACAGGATGCCTCACACCATTTTGACAACTCAAGAGGAATGCAGAGTTCCATGTTTCAAAAGGAGATGATGCCTGACTCCTCTTGAAAATCGATAGGAATCTCAATATCCCTGTGGCAACTGGAAAGGGACACTTGGGTCTCCCGTTTCAACTCAAAAGGGGTCCCTATTGCCCTGCCAATCGTCGAGGAGAATACCGAGGTGTCCCTCGCAACAAGACAGGAGCCCTGACATCGCCGAAAAAACACGAGTTTTTAAGGGTCATCCCCGTCATAACTTGAGAGGAATCCCCAGGTTCCTGCCGCAACTGAAGAAAGACCATGAGACTTCCCCCTCACTGCAAGATGAGGCTCTATTCTCCTGCACTGACCAAAGAGCCATCCCATATTCCCCATCAAACAAGTCAGGAGGCATGACTTCTTTTGGCAATCCAGACATTTCCCGAAAACACCATAGAAAGACTAGAGGAACACCGAGGTCAGGACATACACTCCAGAAGACACCGTGTACCCCATATGATCTCGAGATGAGGGCCAATTCTCATTCTTCAACTGGCAAGGAATTCCGATGTTCCACTCACACTTCCCCCTCACTGCGAGATGAACCTTGTACCACTACAATCCTTGCACAGTCATTCCTGGTGGAGAGCAGTACTGCCAATGAGGAAGCAAGCAGTGGCAGTGTTATTGGTATGATTGGGGACCCTCCTGGGGCCTTTACTCATATGTAACCCACCAGGGCCTCTGGGGAGCGGCTTTGGCCCTGTCTTTCCACACTGACTAAGGTGGGAGAAAAGCTAGCTCTGCAAACGTCTGAAGGGAGCAGTGCTATGGATTTTCAAGTTCTTCTATTATGCAGCACTTTAGGTTCCAGTGGAGCAAAATGGGTTTCTTGTAGCCCCTAGGTCTCGTATGCAGTTCCTGAAACTGGGTGTTTTCCCATGAAAGCCAAGAATTTCCAGACAGACCTTGTCTGACTAGAGCTCTCCTCCAGAGCAAAGGGGACGCCAGAGATGTGTGCATGTGGCTGATCATTCCCATTTCAGAGTGGGGCTACTCCCTATTACCCCAATCTCATGGATAAGTGCCCTTAAGAAAGGAACTCTAAGAAGTGCTTTTCCAGGAGCCTGGGACAGGAAATTCGCATGATGCGGGAAAAGCGAGCCTACTTCGGGGAAGAAGAGACAGCAAGCTGCCGTGTGCTTGCCAGCCTCTATTTGAAGCAAGAAGTTTGCTGATACAACGGGAGACCTGCTCAGAGCAGCAAAGTTCTAGTGAGAGGGCCGTGAAATGCCCGTTTCTTTTGCAATCCTTGCACAGGCATTCCCGGCTGAGAGCAGTACTGCCAATGAGGAAGCAAGCAGCGCCAGTGTGATTGGCATGATTGGGGGCTCTCCTGGGCTAAGCCCTTCAAAGGGGCCTTCACTCACAGCATCAGAAACATTTGTATATAATCTTTTCCCAGTTCCTGGAATATTTGGATACAATATAGTAAAATGTAGTATATTGAATGTTTAGAATAAGCCTGAACACTGTTCTAAATTCTTCTTACTATTAGTGCACTTTATATCCATGAGATTATGATATCACAGTTAGTACTATTAACCACATTTTTCATATGGGAAAAAGGGAACAGAGAATTTAGGTAACTTATCCAGAGTTAAAATTACTTAATGTTGCTCTGTAATTTGACCAAGGTAGATTGACTCCAGAGATCATTTTCATAATATTACACTGCTATTTATAATTAATTCCAAATAACTGCATTAATAAAATGCTAGATTTGTAATAAACAATGATAAAAGAATAGTTTAATATAACGTGTATTGTTCTTTCCATTGCAATATTATATAATGTTGTTGTCGTTGTTCAGTCACTAAGTCGTGTCCAACTCCTTGGGACCCCCATGGACTTCAGCAGGCCAGAATACACTGTCCTTTACTTTTTTCAGGAGTTTACTCAAATGCATGTCCACTGAGTCCATGATGCTCTCTAACCATCTCATCCTCTGCCACGACCTTCTCCTTTTGCCCCCAGTGGTTACCAGCATCAGGATTTTCCCAATAAGTTGGCTTTTTGCATGAGGTGCCCAAAGTATTGGAGCTTCAGCTTCAGCATCAGTCCTTCCAATGAATATTCAGGGTTAATTTCCTTTAGAATTGATTGGTTTGATCTTGCAGTCCAAGGGACTCTCAAGAGGCTTCTCCAGCATCACAATTTGAAAACATCAATTGTTTAACACTCAGCCTTCTTTATGGTCCA
Source organism: Cervus canadensis (assembly GCF_019320065.1). Classification (NCBI taxonomy): domain Eukaryota; kingdom Metazoa; phylum Chordata; class Mammalia; order Artiodactyla; family Cervidae; genus Cervus; species Cervus canadensis. Next base: position 33,260 of record NC_057418.1, read on the forward strand.
ACTCCCACATCTCTACAAGACTACTGGAAAAACTATAGCTTTCACAATATGGACCTTTGTTGGCAAAGTGATGTTATTGTTTTTTAATTTACTGTTTAGTTTTATCATAGCTTTCCTTCCAAGTAGCAAGTGTCTTTTAATTTCATGGCTGCATTCATTGTCTGCAGTAATTTTGGAGGCCAAAAAATAAAATCTCTCACTGTTTACAATTGTCTTTTCTACATGCATGAAGTGATGGGACTGGATGCCATGATCTTAGTTCGTGTTTCAAGCCATCATTTTCGCTCCCCTCTTTTACCCTCATCAAGAGGCTCTTTGTCTCCTCTTCACTTTCTGTCATTGGAGTGCTATCATTTGCATACTTGAAGTTGTTGATATTTTTCTACAGAATCTTGATTCTAGCTTGTGATTCATCCAGCCCAAAATTTTGCATTAAGTACTCTGCACAAGAGTTAAAAAAGTAAGGTGACAATATATTAATACAACCTTGTTGTTCTCCTTTCACAGTTTGAACCAGTTAGTTGTTCCATGTCTGATTCTAACTGTTGCTTCTTGACCCGCATACAGGTCTCTCAGGAGGAGACAGAAAGGTGGCCTGATATTCCCATCTCTTTAAGGATTTTCCACAGTTGGTTGTGATCCACACAGTCAAAGGCTTTTGTATAGTCAATGGAGCAGATTTTTTTTCTGGAATTTCCTTGCTTTCTCTATGAGCCAATGAATGTTGCAACTTAATCTCTCTTTCCTCTCTCTTTTTTCAACCCAGATTTACAACTGGAAGTTCTTGGTTCATATACTGCTGAAACCTAATTTGAAGGATTTTGAGCATACACTTATTTGCATGTGAAATAAGAGAAATTGTATGGTAGTTGGGGCAATCTTTGGTCTTGCCCCTCTTTGAGATTGGATAGAAAATTGACCTTTCCCAGTCCTGTGGTCACTGCTGAGTATTCCAAATTACTGGCATATTGAGTGCAGCACTATAGCAGCAACATCTTTTAGATTTGAAATAACTCAGCTGGGAATCTATCACCTCCACTAACTTTGTTTGTAGTAATGCTTCCTAAGACCCACTTAACTGCATATGCCAGGAAATCTGGCTCTATGTGAATGACCACAACATCATGGTTATCAGGGTCATTGATACCATTTTTGTATAATTCTTCTGTGTATCTTGCACCTTCTTAATCTGTTCTCCTTCTGTTAGGTCCTTACCATTGCTGTCCTTTATCATGCCTGTCATTGCATGAAATATTCCCTTGATTTCTCCAATTTTCTTGACGATATCTCTATTATTTCCCGTTCTATTGTCTTCCTCTATGTCTATGCATTGTTTATTTAAGAAGGCATTCTTTTAAAAAAATATTTATCTATTTTAATTGGAGGATAGCTACTTTACAATATTGTGGTGTTTTTTGTTTGTTTGTTTGTTTTTTGTCATACATTGACATGAATCAGCCACAGGTTCACATGTGTTCCCCCATCCTGAAACCCCCACCACATCCCTATGGGTTGTCACAGAACACTGACTATGAGTGCCCTGCTTCATGCATAGAACTTGCCCTGGTCATCTATTTTTTACATATTAGAGATACCAAGGGAATATTTTATGCAAAGATGAGCACAATAAAGGACAGAAATGGTATGGACTTAACAGAAACAGAAGCTATAAGAAGAGGTGGCAAGAATACACAGAACTGTACAAACAAGATATTCACGATGGTGTGATCACCCACCTAGAGCCAGACATCCTGGAATGCGAAGTCAAGAGGGCCTTGGGAAGCATCACTATGAACAAAGCTAGTGGAGGTGATGGAATTCCAGATGAGCTATTTACAATCCTAAAAGATGATACTGTGAAAGTGCCACACTCAATATGCCAACAAATTTGGAAAACTCAGCAGTGGCCACGAGAATGGCAAAGGTCAGTTTTAGTTCCAATCCTAAAGAAAGGCAGTGCCAAAAATGTTCAAGCTACTGCATAATTGCATTCATCTCACATGCTAGCAAAGTAACACTCAAAATTCTCCAAGCCAGGCTTAAGCAGTGCACGAACCATGAAATTCCAGATGTTCAAGCTAGTTTTAGAAAAGGCAGAGGAACCAGAGATAAAATTGCCAACATCTGTTGGATGGTCAGAAAAGCAAGAGAGTTTCAGAAAAACATCTGCTTCTTCTTTATTGACTCTGTTAAAGCCTTTGACTTCCCACAACAAACTGTGGGAAAATTTTTCAAGACATGGGAATCCCAGACCACCTGACCTGTCTCTTGAGAAATCTGTATGCAGGTCAGGAAGCAACAGCAAAAACCGAACATGGAATAACAGACTGCTTTCAAATAGGGAAAGGGTGTATATTGTGACCCTGCTTGTTTAACTTATGTGTCAAGTACATCATGAGAAACATTGGGCTCTGTGAAGCACAAGCTGGAATCAAGATTGCTGGGATAAATATTAATAACTTCAGATTTGCAGATGACACCACCCTTATGGAAGAAAGCAGAGAAGAACTAAATGGCCTCTTGAGCAAAGTGAAAGAGGAGAGTGAAAATGTTGACTTAAAACTCAACATTCAGGAAACTAAGATCTTGGCATCCAGTCCGATCACTTCATGGCAAATAGATGGGAAACAATGAAAACAGTGACAAACTTTATTTTCTTGGGCTCCAAAATCACTGCATATGGTGATTGCAGCCATGAAATTAAGAGACGCTTGCTCCTAGGAAGAAAAGCTATGACCACCCTAGATGGCATATTAAAAAGCAGAGATTTTACTTTTCCAGCAAAGGTCTGTCTAGTCAAAGCTATGGCTTTTCCTGTAGTCATGTATGGATGTGAGTTGGACTATAAAGAAAGTTGAGCACCAAAGAATTGATGCTTTTGAACGATGGTCTTGGAGAAGACTCTCAAGAGTTCCTTGGACTGCAAGGAGATCCAACCAGTCCATCCTAAAGGGGATCAGTCCTGAATATTCATTTGAAGGACTGATGCTAAAGCTGAAACTCCAATACTTTGGCCATCTTATGAGAAGAGCTGACTCATTTGAAAAGACCCTAATGCTGGGAAAGATTGAAGGCGGGAGGAAAAGGGGATGACAGAGGATGAGATGGTTGGATGTCATCAGTGACTCAATGGACCTGAGTTTGAGTAAACTCTGAAGGTTGGTGATGGACAGGGAGGCCTGACCTGCTGTGGTCCATGGGGTCACAAAGAGTTGGACATAACTGAGTGACTGAACTGAACTGAAGATATTGTATTGGTATTTCTCTTTCTGACTTACTTCACTCTGTATAATAGGTTCCATTTTTGTCCACCTCATTAGAATTGACTCAAAGGTGTTCTTTTTTGTAGCTGAGTAATATTCCATACTTTCCTTGTCCATTTGTCTGCCAATGGACATTTAGGTTGCTTCTAAGTCCTAGCTACTGTAAACAGTGATGCAATGTGCATTGGGGCACATGTGTCTCTTTCAATTCTGGTTTCCTTGGTGTGTATACCCAGCAGTGGGATTTCTGGGTCATATGTCAGTCCCATTTCCAGTTTTTAAAGAAATCTCCACACTGTTCTCCATAATGTCTGGACCAGTTTTCATTCCCACCAACAATGTAAGAGAGTTTCCTCTTATCCACACCTTCTCTAGAATTTATTTGCAGATTTTTGATGGCAGCCATTCTGACCAGCATGAGATGGTACCTCACTGTGGTTTTGATTTCCATTTCTCTAGTAATGAGTGATGCAGAGAATCTTTTCATGTGTTTATTATCCATCTGTATGCCTTCTTTGGAGAAATGCCTGTTTAGTTCTTTGGCCCACTTTTTTATTTCATTGTTTGTTTGATGTGATGGTACTTACCAGGAATCAAAATTGGTTAAAAAAAATTCTTCCAAGTTTTATCTGTCTAGAATTACATCAGTCTCAATTTGTGTTCACACAGAGAATATGAAGACCATTTCAGTAAAAAAAAAAAAATCTATAATATTTGTTTTGGGTTTTTTTTTTTTTTTTGGAGATGAGTTCATTTTAAATTTTAGTGCATTCATTTTATTTTATTCAAAGAGAAAACTAAGCAAACCTAGAAATTGTGTTCAGCTCCTGTAAATATAATTTCAGATGTAAATTTTCCAGGAAGTTGTGTCTGAAGTGAATATTAGGGATCCACTGTTTAAATATATAAGCAGAACAACAGAATATGCCTTGATTCTCATCCTGATAAATCAAGGATACTTCATAGACAGGGCTTTCCTCACAGCTTAGTTGGTAAAGAATCTGCCTGCAATGCAGAAGACCTCACTTCAACTCCTGGGTTGGGAAGATCCTCTGGAGAAGGGATGGGCTACCCACTCCAGTATGCTTCGGCTTCCCTTGTGGCTCAACTGGTAAAGAATCTGCCCAAAATGAGGGGGACCTGGGTTCAATTCCTGGGTTGGGAAGATCTCCTGGAAAGGGGAAAGGCTACCCACTCCAGTATTCTGGCCTGGAGAATTCCATGGACTGTATTGTCCATGGGGTCTCAAAGAGTAGGACACAACTGAGTGACTTTCACTTTTAATGGACTGGGCATAGATAATAATGCAACATTTGGTCATCCTAATTACCAAGGAAGATTTATCAGAATGTCTCCAAGTACAAAAGCTCAATGACTAAATGCAGTTGTGCTATGTTTTGAGAAGCTAGTTGTCTCTTCCTTAGGAGCCAACAATGAAGAGCTTAATGGTTTGTTGTCCTTTGTGATTTGCTAAATTTATACCTGGGATGGTAGAGAAACTATTTCTAGAGAAATTCTTAATTAATCTAACATTGAAGCCAGGAAGGGTGACATGACATATTTTTTTTACAATGAAACTTTTATATTTAAACATGTGGCACTATCATAGGACTTAATATGTTCATTAGAAGCAAGATGAGACTACAATAAAATTAAAAGAATAACATGAAAATTACCAAAATTTTGTCGCATTTTGATAAACTTCTCCCAATTATGTTTTGTTCATAGAATGCTTATTTGTATGCCTCCAGATTTTCATAATTAACATCAGAATGCATGATCAATATCCATTTTCATTTTATGCTAAAATTACTTAACATATTATGACCAATGCTATATTAGTCTTTTGTAAAACCCATAATTTCATGTACTATGCATTGACTGATAGCCCGTAATCAACTTTGTTCTAGTGAAGCCTTCCTCAAATATTAAGAACTTTCTTAAATATTATTTATCCAACAAGAGGAAACAAAAAAAGACTGTGAAGGAATAACAGAGGATCAGATTAAAATATTCTTGTGAATCCTTTATTAACTCGTGCAAATTAAACCTATTTTATACAGATTTAAAAGGGACCCTTACAGGAAACTCAGCTCATACTCCAGAATTTCAGGAGATAATTTGTTGGTTTGGATAAAGGAGTTACTTTTGCATTTATTGTATCATTTTTGAAATTTGGAGGGGCAAATTTAGTCACCAAAAGTTAGTTCTACTAAAACAAGTGTGAAATAAAATTCAGGTTTATGGCAAGATAACATAAAACTAAACACAAATTTTGAATTTTTGCTTTAAATTGTATAAAAATGAACATAATAAATAGACATTTTGACTTTAATCAATTCTTTAAAATGATTATTATTTATTGACTTACACAGAACACATTATATCCATTCATAGGAAGTTTTAAATATTCTTTCATTTGCCTATTCTAAAGATTTCACATGAATTGCTTCATACAGTATGTTGTGTCTTGTGACTAAAGTATTTCCTTTAAATAAATGTTTCAAAGTTAACCTATGATGTAACATGTATCAGTTCAGTTCAGTCACTCAGTCGTGTCCGACTCTTTGTGACCCCATGGACCACAGCATGCCAGGCCTCCCTGTCCACCACCAACTCCTGGAGTCCAATCAAACACATGTCCATCAAGTCAGTGATGCCATCCAACCATCTCATCCTCTGTCGTCCCCTTCAACTCCTGCCCTCAATCTTTCCCAGCATCAGGGTCTTTACAAATGAGTCAGCTCTTCCCATCAGGTGGCCAAAGTATTGGAGTTCCAGCTTCAGCATCAGTCCTTCCAATGAACACCCAGGACTGATCTCCTTTATGATGGACTGGTTGGATCTCCTTGCAGTCCAAGAGACTCTCAAGAGTCTTCTCCAACACCACAGTTCAAAAGCATAAATTCTTAGGTGTTCAGCTTTCTTTATAGTCCAACTCTCACATCCATACATGACCACTAGAAAAACCATAGCCTTGACTAGATGGATCTTCGTTGACAAAGTAATGTCTCTCCTTTTTAATATGCCATCTAGGCTGGTCATAACTTTCCTTCCAAGGAGCAAGCATTTTTTTAATTTCATGGCTGAAATCACCATCCACAGTGATTTTGGAGCCCAGAAAAATAAAGTCAGCCACTGTTTCCCACCTATTTGCCATAAAGTGATGGTATCGGATGCCATGACCTTAGTTTTCTGAATGTTGAACTTTAAGCCAACTTTTCCACTCTCCTCTTTCACTTTTATCAAGAGGCTCTTTAGTTCTTCTTTGCTTTCTGCCATAAGGGTGTGTCATCTGCATATCTGAGGTTATTGATATTTCTCCCGGCAATCTTGATTCCAGCTTGTGCTTCTTCCAGCCCAGCGTTTCTCATGATGTACTCTGCATATAAGTTAAATAAGCAGGGTGACAATATACAGCCTTGATGTACTCCTCTACCTATTTGGAGCCAGTCTGTTGTTCCATGTCCAGTACTAACTGTTGCTTCCTGACCTGCATATAGATTTCTCAAGAGGCAAGTCAGGTGGTCTGGTATTCCCATCTCTTTCAGAATTTTCCCACAGTTTATTGTGATCCACGCAGTCAAAGGTTTTGGCATAATCAATAAAGCAGAAATAGATGTTTTGTTTTGTTTTTTTTCTGGAACTCTCTTACTTTTTTGATGATCCAGCAGATGTTGACAATTTGATCTCTGGTTCCTCTGCCTTTTCTAAAATCAGCTTGAACACCTGGAAGTTCAGGGTCCAAGTATTGTTGAAGCCTGGCTTGGAGAATTTTGAGTATTACTTTACTAGCGTGTGAGATGAGTGCAATAATGCTGTAGTTTGATCATTCTTTGGCATTGTCTTTCTTTGCTATTGGAATGGAAACTGACCTTTGCCATTTCCATAGCCACTGCTGAGTTTTCCAAATTTGCTGACAAATTGAGTGTAGCACATTCAAAGCATCATCTTTCATGATTTGAAATAGCTCAACTGGAATTTCATCACCTCCACTAGCTTTGTTCATAGTGATGTTTCCTATGACCAATTTGACTTCACATTCCAGGATGTCTGGCTCTAGCTGAGTGTTAGTAACATGTATACTCATTTTATTTTTTCTTTATTGCCATACTTTGCTCTATTGAATGGCTATATCACACTTTATTTATTCATCGTCTTCTGATGGCCATTTGAGTTGTTTCTATTCTATAGCTGTCATTCATACTGCTTATGAACATTTTCACTCATTTGCTTAAGTGGATTCGTGCTTTCAGTTAGCTTGGATAGATACTGAAGAGCAGACTCAGGCACAGATGTTTTTACTGGTAAATTCTACCAATACTTAAAAAAAAAAAAATAATTGATACTTTGAACAATGCAGAAGAGGGCAACATTTTGGAGCTAACCAATCAAAAATATAAAAGAAATGTAATTTCCAGGATTATTCTGTGAAAAAGAATCATCCAGGCACCCTAACCAGTTAACATCTAGGAGTTTGCAACTGAGGATATTTTTTTCTTTATTGAGCCACTCTGTTTCTGAATCCCACTCTTACACCAGCATAGCCTGTTCCTTGACTATTACAGATGTTTTTTTAAGAATAATACTTTTGAGGGATAAACTGTTCTTTATTTTACAAAATTTTTTTCTTCTGTGAATAGGACTGTAACTGTATGTTTCCAAAGCTAGTAATGCCAAAACTACACTGTCTTCAATCAGCATTTCCAGAGAATGTCTGCCAGCAACATACATCTTTCAACAGCCCCTGGTATTTTCTTTAATGTTTTCTTTAATATAGCTATGAATTCTACTTTTTCAACTATGATAATTATAGTACAATTTTGTTTAAAAAAAATCCAGTCAGAGAGTGGTGATAAAGCATATTAACAATAGAGTTAGGGTTTCTGGGTTCAAATGTGAGCTTGTTCTTTAACTAGTGGAGTGACTGTGGACCACTATTTACTCTTTCTGCTCTGCAGTTTCCTCATCTGTAAATTGCAACCTTCAGATACATTTTGAGGCATAGATCTAATGCTGGGGATACATTGTTGAGCAAAGCAAGAAAGAACCCTGAACTGATTAAGTTCATATGACAGTGTGTGTTTTGGGGGGGCGGGGGGGGAGCAGACAAGAAAAAAATGCAAAACTGCTCTAACAAAATATTATTAATAGTCGGATGTAGATACTTGGTATAGGAAACAAACGAAACATGAAAGGGAATGGAGAACAGGTACAATTGTAAATAAAGTGGCAAGGATGTTTTTATTCAACAGAATAAGGGGGGAAAATGCAGTTGTCTATGAAGAGGAATTTCTGAATGAAGCAAAAATGGAAAAATCCCAGGTAGTATCAGAATTAGTATATACAGAAGAGTTAGGATGCCATGTGGTTAAATGAAAGTGAATATAATTGATACAATAGTAAGGAATGAGTTCATGGAGATTAGGAGTGGATGCAATGTTTTTATGGACTAGTGGGATCTTATGAAGATTTTCCTTTTTACTCTTAGTGAGATGAGACTGTAGGATTATTGAATAAAGTAATATATTCCAGCTTACTCTTTAATAGTATGATCTCTCTGGCTCTTACACTGGCATTTAAATTCAAGAGGGACAAGGCCAAGCAGAGACAAGCCCAGAGACCACAGCAATAATTCTAAGACTGTGATGGTTCTTTGAACCAGTGTAGGTAGCAGAAAAAATGTTGAGTAGTCAGACTTCAAATATATCTTATATTTTGAATCTATATACTATCTTGATAGATTGAATGTGAGGTGTGTGAGATAAAGAGAAAATTTCAGGATTCCTTTTAAGTCTTTGACTGAACAATTAGGAGGATGGCCTTCCATCACCTGAAACTAACATGTAGATGTTGCTGTTATTTACCTGAAAGTTATCTTGTGAAGAAAAACTCTTTTCACTCTATATCTAAAACCTTTTGAGTATTGGCTGGTAGATGGGAAATACTTAACAAAACATATTATCATCATTCTATTTATCAATTATTTGACAGTAAATGCAGCTATTTATGTTTTTGGTATTCTTCTCTGTATCATACTTTTATTAAATAGCATTTTGGCACGACACTGTAAAAAAAGTATATTATATTTTAAATTACTTCAGACTCCATTTTACATAAAACGTGGTATGCTCTAATATAACAAGGAGTGTTTAGGAAAATGAAAATGGTTGAAATATTTCATATGGCCTATAGATTATAAAACATAATGCACATGGGTAATAACATTACTTATATTTCTATTATCATAAAATGTATTCTAAACTACATTATTATAAGAATAGTATTGTCAATTTATAGAGTTTATGTTGCTTATAGTTTACCTAATTTAAGAATTGTCCACATCATAGAATCTGTTCATCATATTTGTTTGCAGAAAATAAGAAGATACATTTCCTAATCATAGAAATGGAAATGAAAGCATAGTAAAAGCATAATTTACAAAAGTGGCTAGAAAACTGAAAGGGGCTCATAAATATAGGAAAGGACATTATGCTTATGAATGATAACAAAGGAGACAAAAAGTATATTATTAAACTAATGAAAGCAAAAACAAGTAGCAATTGCTCTAAGTAAAGAATCTAGAAATCATGGAAATCAGTCATGATAACTTCAAATGGCCTTGATAAATGATGTTTATCATGTAAACAAATTATCAGAAAATAACTCATATTTAAAACACTTAAATTTGTTAATAGTTTTGAATTAGTAAAAACAATGTAAACTTTTAACTCTTAAAAGAGAATTGCCCTTCTGCATATTATTATTATTAAAATAATCAAATATAGTTTTTCAGAGAAAATAATATTAATTTTTAAAAATGAAAGTTTATAATTATAGTGTGAATAAAAATGATCTATCTAGTTACAGAAATTTAAACAAAAAATATTAAATGCTTGGTAAATGTAAAATATGTTCTTAACCTTTAAATATCAGAGTAGATTAAGATCGAAATTCAATATTATGTCCAAGAAAAACTTTAAAATAAGGGAAATTTTTAGCACTCTACCAGACTAAAATTAATGAGCTAACACAAAGTCTGAATTCATTGTAAATTTGTGGCTTTACAACTGTTAAGTAATTTACAACTGTTAAGTAATTTAAAACAAATGAGTTAAGCACTTAATTTAATTAATTTAAATGACCATTAAAAAATCTATAGAAATCAGGAGAAAGGCAATTATACTTTAAAATGTACAGAGTTTCAATTTAAAAGCAATTTATTGAAGTTTGTTAACACATCATAGAAAGGAAGAATTTTTTTAATATTTTCAGATAGTCACCAAAGAGATATAACTGTCTGCAGATTTTTAACTTGATGAATTTACAAACATTTCGTGTCCAAAGAATTGCAAAGTCTAAATCTTACCCATGCATCAAAAACACATTCATCTTAGAATTCATTGACAAAGGAACAGTCAAAGGTTAATCTTGTTAGTGTACACTGTGAACTGCAAAAAGTACATATGAAATGACAGAGGTATTGTTCTAGCACATAAAGTGTGCATATATATACACAGATATGTGCATACATAATTATCAATCTGAAAGAAAATGTACAAAGTTATTAATTTTTAGGACATTTCTATTTCCTGAAATTTTCAACATTTTTCAAGTTTTCTCCAATATTGACAGTTACCATTTTAAATCCAAACCTGTGAGGTGCTAAGTTTTTTTCTTAGCTGTTTGTGTGTTTATCTTTTAAATTGACCAAAAGTAACTTTTTACAAACAAGAGAATATTCTGTATGAATAAGGTACTGTACATTAAAAATACTGAAGAAATAAGAGTTTTCTAATGATAATGCCCTGTATTTAATAGTACTACCTTAAACACTTATATCAATTATATGATTTAATCTTTACAAAAACTCTATGGACCTGGATTCATAATTTATTATGTTTGATTGAGGAAATATTTTATTTAAGAGTGTCACAGCTGAAAGAGTTGCAGATCTAGAATCATAAGTCTGGAATGTTTGGTTCAAAAACAAGAGCATTCTGCTATACTGCTTTTCCACAATGTAAATGAAATAATTTATAAAACTGCTAACATTGTTCCTAAAATGAAGCTCTTTTCCATCATAAAATTCTCTGAATCTGCGTGATGTACTTTAAAAGGTGGTAAAAGTAATTTCCATTTTGCTAATCAGTTACCCTTAAAAACAGATATATTTGCACCATGGATTTAACATGTGTCAGTGTTTCCAATTACAACGTGGATTTCTAAAGGCATATTATAATAAATGTCCAAGAAAATATTTAGTCAATCAAAGGATAATTCTACTGAATAAGTGAATAAATAAAGAACAGGTGAAGTCTTCAATTCATTTTTGAAGAAAGAGGAAGGAAATGCTATAGAGGGAAGAAGAAAAAAAATAGCTTAAAAGTTCAGCATCACTGTTATTTTGATTGCTTGGAAACCTTTCTTTTCTGAATGGCTCTACTGACAGCATTTTTCACTTCTTTGTTTCTAAGACTGTATATGAGGGGATTCAGCATGGGGATGACAATAGTATAAAAAACAGAAGCCACTTGATCCTTTCCCAAGGAGTAGGACTTATTTGGTTTTAGGTAAGTGAAAATCATAGTGCTGTAAAAGATGGTTACTCCCAGGAGATGGGAGGCACAGGTATAGAAGGCTTTCCACTTCCTTGAAGTGGAAGTAGTTTTCAGGATGGTGGACAAGATGGACACATAGGACATGGATATTGTGATAAGAGACACCACTAGGGTACAGCTAGCAACAAAGAATATCATGATTTCAATGTCGTGTGTGTCAGTGCAGGACAGGAATAGAATTGGGGATGTGTCACAGAAAAAGTGATAGATTACATTGGAGTTGCAAAAATGCAATTTGTTCATGCAAAGCACATTGACAAAGGAATCTGTAAAGCCAATCAAATAAGATCCAAAGACAAGAGAGCAGCATCGCCTGATGGACATAGTGACGGGGTAATGCAGAGGGTTGCAGGTGGCTACATAGCAATCATAGGCCATGGAGGAGAGAAGGAAACATTCAGTGGCACCCAAAAAGACAAAGAAATACATCTGAGTGAAGCAGTTCAGGTATGAAATAGTTTTGATAGAAGTCAGTAAGTTGTCTAAGGTTTTAGGGATGATGACACTTGACTAAATGAGGTCAAGAAATGACAAGTGACTGAAGAAAAAAATACATGGGTGTGTGAAGCTTGGAATCCAGGCAGATTATCAGTATCATCCCCACATTCCCCAGCACAGTGATCAGGTACATCAGGAGGAAGAGGGTGAAGAGGATCAGCTGGATATATTCAGAGTCTGTCAGTCCCATGAGGATGAAATCAGACACAAGTGTGATATTCCTTTTACCCATAGTGTTCAAAGCTCTATACTACTGAAAAATCCAAGTTGAAATCTATCAGAAATTATTTCAAAAAGCTTTGTGTTTCTGTACATGACATGACATATTTATATTTGTTTAGCATTTCAAAGAACTGATGATAATGAGGTATGGACTGTGTATGAAGAATAAAATATGAATTTGATTCCCAATATAGAAATAGATGTAAATTGACATTTGAATACAACAAAAGGTAGTATATTGAATAATTTGTATAAGCCTGACACAGTTCTAAACACTTCCCATTGTTAATACATCTAATACCCATAATATAATTATTCCATAGAATTATTAGCCACATTTTTCACATGAGAAAAAGGGAACAGAATTGGGTAATATATTCATAGTTAGAACTATTAAATGTTGGCTCTGTATTTCTACCAACATAGATTTACTCCAGAGAGCATGTCCATTACATTCCTGTCATAGTAATTTCAAATATGCCTATTAAAATGCTGTTTATAGATCATAAACAATCATAATAGAATATTTTAGTATACCATGCTTTTCTATTCCCCCAATATTATTTAATATTAGTTAAAATAACTTTCAACCTTTGGACTTTAGTAGAGGTACCACATACATAGCATTACTTTCCAAAAGATACAAAGTTTTCATAACCTGACCATTCAAAATCAAATTTCTTCCAAAATTATATTTCTAAATTGCTAAAAGACCATGATTATAAAAACCCTATATTTCTGGGTCCACCAGTCCTGGCACTACTGAGGCAAATATATCTAAAATGATATCTGCATGCATACTTCTCTGATATTATCTTTACTTTATTTGATTTCAACTAAAACCTTCCAATTTTGAAAATAATACCAACTGGGAGGCAAGGTTGATCAAAAAACACTTTTCTCCAAAATTATCTGTCTAGAAGTACATCAACTTCAACATTTACTCACAAATAAAATATGAAGACCATTTCAGTTGAAAATTTCTGTAATATAATATTTGTTTTTCTTTGAGATAAATTCTTTTTAAATTTTAGTGTAGTCATTCTGCTTTATTCTGAGGAAAAATTAATCAACCTAGAAATTTTGTTCAGTTCCTGATCAAATGCAAAATCTTCCAGGAATTTATGTCTAAAATGAATATCAGAAGCAAAGCAGAGTATGCCTTGCCTCCTATCTTAATAATTCCAGGGCACCTCATATACTGGGGATTGATTGCAACATTTGGTCATCCCTGTGGACCAATTTCCAAGGAAGAATTCTTGTCATATCTCCAGGGGTAAAAGGGACTTGGCATATCATCAAGGACTAAATTGCAGGTATGCTAGGTCAAGAGAAACTAAATGTCTTCCTTTCCAAGACCTACAGTGAAGGACCTAATGATCTGATCTTCCTGCATGGTGCTCTAAATTTTTGCCTGGATGGTAGAGAAACTATTTCTAGAGAAATACTTACTTACTCATGCCTGAAACTGTAAGGGAAGGTATGATACATTTTTCACAATGAGTCTTTTATTTTTAATTGTGTGATACTATATGGGAGTGGATATTTTCATTAGAAACAAATTGAGAATTTAACAAAATTGAAAGAATGATATGTATTTCCATACAAATTGTGAAATTATTTGTTCTAGTTCTGTGAAAAATACTGTTGGTAGCTTGATAGGGATTGCATTGAATCTATAGATTACTTTGGGTAGTATATTCATTTTCACAATATTGATTCTTCCAGTCCATGAACATGGTATATTTCTCCATCTATTTGTGTCCTCCTTGATTTCTTTCATCAGTGTTTTATAGTTTTCTATATATAGGTCTTTCTTTTCTTTAGGTAGATATACTCCTAAGTATTTTATTCTTTTTGTTGCAATGGTGAATGGTATTTTTCCTTAATTTCTCTTTCTGTTTTCTCATTGTTAGTGTATAGGAATGCAAGGGATTTCTGTGTGTTAATTTTATGTCCTGCAACATTACTGTATTCATTGATTAGCTCTAGTAATTTTCTGGTAGAGTCTGTAGGGTTTTCTATGTGGAGGATCATGTCGTCTGCAAAGAGTGAGAATTTTACTTCTTTTCCTATCTGGATTCCTTTTACTTCTTTTTCTGCTCTGATTGCTGTGGCCAAAACTTCCAACACTATGTTGAATAGTAGTGGTGAGAGTGGGCACCCTTGTCTTGTTCCTGATTTCAGGGAAAATGCTTTCAATTTTTCACCATTGAGGGTGATGTTTGCTGTGGGTTTGTCATATATAGCTTTTATTATGTTGAGGTATGTTCCTTCTATTCCTGCTTTCTGGATAGTTTTTATCATAAATGGATACAAAGGATTAATCTCAAAAATATACAAGCAACTCCTGAAGCTCAATTCCAGAAAAACAAATGACCCAATCAAAAAATGGGCCAAAGAACTAAACAGACATTTCTCCAAAGAAGACATACAGATGGCTAACAAACACATGAAAAGATGCTCAACATCACTCATTATCAGCAAAACGCAAATCAAAACCACAATGAAGTACCAATACACACCAGTCAGGATGGTTGCTATCCAAAAGTCTACAAGCAATAAATGCTGGAGAGGGTATGGGGAAAAGGGAACCCTCTTACACTGTTGTTGGGAATGCAAACTAGTACAGCCACTATGGAGAACATTGTGGAGATTCCTTAAAAAAATGGAAATAGAACTGCCATATGACCCAGCAATCCCACTCCTGGGCATACACACCAAGGAAACCAGACTGAAAGAGATATGTGCACCCCAGTGTTAATCGCAGCACTGTTTACAATTGCCAGGACATGGAAGCAACCTAGATGCCCATCAGCAGATGAATGGATAAGGAAGCTATGGTACATATACACAATGGAATATTGCTCAGCCATTAAAAAGAATTCATTTGAATCAGTTCTAATGAGATGGATGAAACTGGAGCCTATTATACAGAGTGCAGTAAGCCAGAAAGATAAAGACCAATACAGTATACTAACGCATATATATATGGAATTTAAAAAGATGGTAACCCTATATGCAAAACAGAAAAAGAGACACAGATGTACAGAACAGAAGACTCTGTGGGAGAAGGCGAGGGTGGGATGTTCTGAGACAATAGCATTGAAACAAGTATACTATCAAGGGTGAAACAGATCACCAGCCCAGGTTGGATGCATGAGACAAGTGCTCAGGGCTGGTGCACTGGGAAGACCCAGAGGGATGGGGAACACATGTAAATCCATGCCTGATTCATGTCAATGTATGGCAAAAACCACTACAATATTGCAAAGTAATTAGCTCCCAACTAATAAAAATAAATGAAAATAAATAAATATGAGCCAAAAACCTTAAAAAATAAATAAAGTACTCATCTTTTTAAAAAAATGATATGAAAATTTTCAAAACTTTTGTAACACTTTGACAAACTTCTCAGGATGATTTTTTAAATAGAATGCTAGTTTGCATTCCTGTAGAACTTTGCAGTTATTATCATACTGGATATTCAGTATCCATCCTTGTTTCATAACTTAAACTTCATAACACACTATGACCAATGTTATTATAGCCTCTTATGAAACCAATAACTTCTTGTTTTATTTATTGACTGATACCCTATAACCAACTTTATTCTAGTGAAGTCTTCTTCAGATATTAAGAACTTTATTGAACATTACTTATCCAAGATACAACAGAGAAAGACTATGAAAAGGATAGACTGAGAATCAGATGGAAATACTCTAGTGAATCTTTCATTAATTCATGACAACTAAAGCAATTTTCATATAGATTTAAGTTACTCTTACAGAAAACTCTGGTCATACTCCAGAATTTCAGGAGATAATTTTTTGTTTGGAAAAAAGAAAAAAAAGATTGTGCATTTATTGTATTTTTAATGAATTTTAGAAGAGCAATTATACTCACTGAAGCTTCATTCTGCTAGAACAGGTGTGAAATAAAGTCTACATTTTGTGATGAGACCATAAAAATTATAAACAAAAATTTTCCTCTGGCCTTTCACCTCCTCTCTCACCTCTACTGTGCATTGTGTATCTGCATCCAAACCTCCACCATCAACAGAAACACCTGCTCAGCCTTAAATAACAGCATTCTTCTAGCATCAACAAAGCAACTCCTTAAGATATTCCTGCTTGAGATTTATGAGATTTCCTTCCTTTATGAGATTTATGGGGAACAAAAAATAATTTTCACTCTGTCCTTTCAGATTTTTGGCTAAAACCCACCTTCTTGCAATGAAAGACAGATAACCAGGAGAAAAACAAATAGAAATTTAGTAATATGTATACCCCCTTTATACATGGGAGACACACAAGAAAATTGAGTAATTCTCCAAAAAGTTCCCAAACCCCTAAATACCATCTCCAGCTAAAGGTAAAAGAAGATGTGGGAGGGTAGGAGCCAGAGAAAGAATAGGAACCAAGAGTGCAACTGTTAATGCAGAATCAACTTCATTCCTTCTTCACTGAATAGGGATTTAGCCATTTTTCTCCTCCTGGTATAGAAACGGAGGCAAAGTGAAAGTGATAGTCACTCAGTCATGTCGGACTCTGTGAATCTTTGTGACCTCATGGACTGTAGCCCGCCAGGCTCCTCTGTCCTTGGAGTTCTCCAGGCAAGAATACTGTAGTGGGTAGCCATTCCCTTCTCTGGGGGATCTTCCCAGCCTGGGGATCAAACCAGGTCTCCTGCATTGCAGGCAGATTCTTTACTCTCTGAGCCAGCAGGGAAGCCCACGGAGAGGGAGCCATCCTTCCAAATGGAGAGTAGCAGTGTTAGTTACTCAACTGTGTCCAACTCTTTGTAACTCCATGGATTGAATTGTAGTCCACCAAGGTCCTCTGTTCGTGGGGATTCTCCAGGCAAGAATACTGGAGTGTGTTGCCATTTCCTTCTCTAAGAGATCTTCCCCACCTGGGGACTAAACCCAAGTCTCCTGCATTTCAGGCAGATTCTTTATCATCTGAGCTACATGGACATTTCCTCTTTAAATGTAAATGCCTCCTACAAATTTCCAGAACATCTTCTGTGTCTACTGTTTTATTTTATTTTTTTTAAATAACCAGATAATCCTTGAACCTACAAAGCATCTATTGGCATTGAAAACTCTGTTCCCTATCAGGTTGAATTTATTGATTTTTTCTAGGACCTAGTAACACCTGCTTGTCCCATTCTGGAAAGATGCATATTAGAGGTTTTGAGGGACAGTACATATAGAGCAGTTCAAAGGGAAAATGATTAGAGGTCACCAAGGATAAATTTGAGGTATATATCAAAATGTGTGTACATCTGGATATTTAATCATAACTTGACAAGTAAAATATATTTCTACATTTTATGATTAACTGGAAAATTGTGGTATATTTCTGCTGTTAGAGATTAACTAGGAAACATTAAAACATAAAAAATAACAATTGATATATAATTTTATTAATACTAAATAAATATAAAGGCCTGGAATGAGCTACAGAATACATACACAGTGCAAGTACAGATAATACATACAATTAGAACCAAGGTAAATATAAATAAATTTCAACAGCTGACATTTTTCACACAATTATAAAAATGTGAGCATTATAGTTATAGTGCATAAATGGAGAGCTTTGATAGAGAAAAAATAAAGGGAAATATCAGTTTAATAATTTTCCATGATGAAGGTAAAATATAATGAAAGCAATCATCTGAATCTGATATTGTGCTTAGAAGGAAAAATGTATGTAGATTTAAGAAAGGGAATGAGTGATGAGTTGTTAAGACAGCCTTAATAAGCCTTTATATATAATATATAAAATATTATATAGTATATGTCATCAGTTTTCACTTGCAATAGTTTATCATGTAAAATCACATTGTAAAGTGAAGTTTTCAGGAGTCAGATATCAGTAATGTAGGTCAGAGAAGAAAATTAAAATTTCAAAACCAAATGTATACATTGCGTGCACACACACACACACACATCCTTTCACATGAATTGTCTTCAGCTAGTCCCAAGACTGAAGACTCTTTATTTCTTCAGGAGGTTGGTTTGTGATATACATAAGATTATAAGAGGCCTATCAGTTGACTGCACTGATTACAAAACACATCAACAAAGTATAAATCCACATACACTCATTTCCTTATCCTAACCATTAAAGAAAAAAATCAGTTGAAAGAAAATCTATTAATCGCTATGCCATTTTTAATATACAAGTAAGCAATGTTTTTGAAAGAATTCTAGAAATAGAACTTTCAATTAATGTTTTTTGAGTGCTGATATGCACAGTGTTGTCTAAATACCAGGCAAGAGATAAACATGAATAAGATAGAATTCTTAACCTTAATGAATTCATCACTATGTTTCCACAAGCCAAAAAAGCAAAGAAAGCATTTACTTATATACTGTATATGTAACACATTCGTTCCATGCTGTGGAGAGCAAAACTATGACTAAATAAGCTTTTCCCAAAGAGCTTACAATCTTGTTGAAGAGAGAGACAAATATTTTAAACACATGTGTTTTATCCTAAAAGAACTTCATTAAATTAATCTTTGCTTCCCTGGTGGCTCAGAGGTTAAAGCTTCAACCTCCAATGTGGGAGACCCAGGTTCGATCCCTGCTTCGGGAAGATCCCCTGGAGGAGGAAATAGTAACCCACTCCAGTGTTCTTGCCTGGAGAATCCCATGGACGGAGGAGCCTGGTAGGCTACAGTCCACGGGGTCGCAAACAGTCAGATACGACTGAGCGACTTCACTTTCTTTCTTTCTTTCACTTTCCTTGCAACAAATGTTTTGACTGCTCAACTTGTTTCATTACTTCTCAATGATTCATGCACAGTGAAGGCAGCAATGGGGATTTCATCTTTTCCAGAGGTCATTTTGTAACAATGCTGGGAAGAGTACATTAAACTAGGTTGTTGTTCAAGTCTCTTTTCAAGGAAAAATGAAAGCAAAACCCAGTTTCATTTTTAATACTATAGACTTAATGAAGTTTTTCTGTCTGATTTGGAGAAATGAGAATCTCTAAATATACTTCCAAAATGGCTTAGGAATTATGCTATGCTAAAGTACTTCATGTTTTTACACACATACATGCACACACACACACAAACATTAAAAAATTATCAACTCTTTGATCTTAGGGAAGCACATTATAGTGAATGAAAATTAAACACAGCTGTTTTTGATGGGTTCTGTACTCCACTGCATAAATGCATCACCTTTGTCTTGAAAACAAGATGAAAACTTAGCTTCTCAAAAGACTAGAAAAATGAAACATGCCCAGAAATATAGGAAAAAGCATTATGCTTCTGAAAGATGAGAGAGGAGTCAAAAAGTATATTATTGAACAAATGCAAGCAAAAATAAATAGCAATTGCTGTAAATATAGAGTCTAGAAAACATGGGTAAAGAGCAAAAATAAGTCATAATAATCTTAAGTAGAATTTGTAAAAATGGAAAATAATTAAAATAGATTAGGTAAGTGAAACAATGCACATTTAAAACATTTGAATTTGTTAAGAGTTTTGAATTAATACAAATAATTTACACTATCTCCTAAAAAAGAGTTTATGCTTATGCATTTTATTTGTAACATTTAAAAATATTTTAAAAAATCAAAGATTGTTTTACATGTAAAGCAATCTAAATTTCAAATAATTTTTTATAACCACTGATGCTTGAATAAATGATCTAAGTAGTTACAAAAGTTTAAACAAGAACTACCTGGAAAATAAAAAATGCATTCTGAAATAAGCTTTCAATAGAGAAAATGAAAATTACAATTCAAGGTTATGTACAAGAAAAGCTTTAAAATATAAGAAACTTTAGTATTCTAAATGACTAAATGTCATGGGTTACCAAAGCTTCTGAATTCATTGCAAATTGGAAGGTATATAATTTTTCTCTGTTAAAAAAAAATAGATGAACCAAGCATTCAGATTAAGAATGTAGTTTTAACAATCATACCAAACCTACAGAAATAAGGAGAAAGGCAGTAATGTTTTAAAACACACAGAATTTCAACAAAGATGCATTTACTGAAGCTTGTTGACCTGTAACAGAAAGGTAGCCTTATTAAATATTTTCAGTTGGAAAGGGGGCACCAACCCAAGAGTGAAGGAATATACATATACCTATAGCTGATTCAGAATCTTTGCAACCCCATGGACTATAGAGTCTATGTGATTCTCCAGGCCAGAATACTGGAGTGGGTAGCCATTCCCTTCTCCAGGGGATCTTCCCAACCCAGGGATTGAACCCTGGTCTCCCACATTGCAGGCAGATTATTTACCATCTGAGCCACAAGAGAAGCCCAAGAGACCATTCAGGTATGACCTAAATCAAATCCCTTATGATTACACAGTGGAAGTGAGAAATAGATTTAAGGGACTAGATCTGATAGACAGAGTGCCTGAAGAACTATGGACGGAAGTTAGTGAAATTGTACAGGAGATAGGGATTAAGACCATAACCATGGAAAAGAAATGCAAAAAAGCAAAATGGCTGTCTGAGGAGGCCTTACAAACAGCTGTGAAAAGAAGAGAAGCAAAAAGCAAAGGAGAAAAGGAAAGATATCCCCATCTGAATGCAGAGTTCCAAAGAATAGCAAGGAGAGGAAAAAAAAAAACTTTCCTCAGCAATCAATGCAGAGAAATAGAGGAAAACAACACAATGGGAAAGACTAGAGATCTCTTCAAGAAAATTAGAGATACCAAGGGAAAATTTCATGCAAAGATGGGCTTGATAAAGGACAGAAAATGTATGGACCTAACAGAAGCAGAAGATATTAACAATAGGTGGCAAGAATACACAGAAGAACTATACAAAAAAGATCTTCATGACCCAGATAATCACAATGCTGTGATCACTCACACTCAGCTAGAGCCAGACATCCTGGAATGTGAAGTCAAGTGGGCCTTAGGAAGCATCACTACGAACAAAGCTAGTGGAGGTGATGGAATTCCAGTTAAGCTATTTCAAATCCTAAAAGATGATGCTGTGAAAGTGCTGCACTCAATATGCCAGCAAATTTGGAAAACTCAGCAGTGGCCACAGGAATGGAAAAGGTCAGTTTTCATTCTAATCCCAAAGAAAGGCAATGCCAAAGAAAGCTCAAACTAATGCACAATTGAACTCATTTCACACGCTAGTAAAGTAATGCTCAAAATTCTCCAAGCCAGGCTTCAGCAATATGTGATCTGTGAACTTACAGATATTCAATCTGGTTTTAGAAAAGGCAGAGGAACCAGAGATCAAATTGCCAACATCCGCTGAATCGTCAAAAAAGCAGGAGAGTTCCAGAAAAACATCTATTTCTGCTTTATTGACTATGCCAAAGCCTTTGACAGTGTGGATCATAATAAACTGTGGAAAATTCTGAAAGAGATGGGAATACCAGACCATCTGACTTGTCTCTTGAGAAACATGTATGCAGGTTAGGAAACAACAGTTAGTACTGGACATGGACCAACAGACTGGTTCCAAACAGGAAAAGGAATATGTCAAGGCTGTATATTATCACCCTGCTTATTTAACTTACATGCAGAGTACATCATGAGTAACGCTGGGCTGGAAGAAGCACAAGCTGGAATCAAGATTGCTGGGAGAAATATCAATAACCTCAGATATGCAGATGACACCACCCCTATTGCAGAAAGGGAAGAGGAACTAAAAAGCCTCTTGATGAAAGTGAAAGAGGAGAGTGGAAAAAGTTGGCTTAAAGCTCAACATTCAGAAAACTAAGATCATGGCATCTGGTCCCATCACTTCATGGCAAATAAATGGGGAAACAGTGGAAACAGTGTCAGACTTTTTTTTTTTTTGGCTCCAAAATCACGGCAGATGGTGATTGTAGCCATGAAATTAAGAGACGCTTACTCCTTGGAAGGAAAGTTATGACCAACCTAGATCGCATATTAAAAAACAGAGACACTACTTTGTCAACAAAGGTCTGTCTAGTCAATGCTGTGGTTTTTCCAGCAGTCATGTATGGATGTGATTGTTGGACTATGAAGAAAGCTGAGCACCGAAGAATTGATGCTTTTGAACTGTGGTGTTGGAGAAGACTCTTTAGAGTCCCTTGGACTGCAAGGAGATCCAACCAGTCCATCCTAAAGGAGATCAGTCCTGGGTGTTCATTGGAAGGACTGATGTTTAAGCTAAAATTCCAATACTTTGGCCACCTCATGTGAAGATTTGACTCATTGGAAAAGACACTGATGCTGGGAGGGATTGGGGGCAGGAGGAGAAGGGGACGACAGAGGATGAGATGGCTGAATGGCATCAGTGACCTGATTGACATGGGTCTGGGTAGACTGTGGGTGTTGGTGATGGACAGGGAGGCCTGGTGTGCTGTGATTCATGGAGTCGCAAAGTGTCGGACACGACTGAGCGGCTGAACTGAACTGAACTGAACTGATATCTGATTCACTGTTGTACAGCAGAAACTAACACAACATTGCAAAACAATTATGCATCAAAATAAATAATTATTAAGAAAATATAATTGATATATTCTGGGAGCCATAAAAGTGGTAACACTGCGTGCAGAATTTTAACTTCATAAATTTACAAATATTTATGTCCAAACACTGCAAAATGAGAATCTAGATTCTCCCATTAACCAAACACAGTTGTCTTAGATTTCAATGATAAAGGAATAATCAAAGATTAAACTTGTAAGTGTAGACAGAAAACCTCAAAAAAGGACATAGGAAATGATAAGAATATTATTACACAAAACACACACACACACACAAACACACCCCTATATTTACATTTAAAACTATCAATCTGTTTACAATAGCTAGGACATATAAGCAACCTAGATGTCCATTGGCAGATGACAGGATAAGAAAGCCGTGGCACATATACACAATGAAATATTACTCAGCTATGAAAAATAATGCATTTTTATGCATTTTTTTACATCAGTTCTAATGAGGTAGATGAAACTTGAGCCTATTAAACAGAGTGAAGTAAGTCAGAAAGAAAAGCACCAATACAGTATATTAACGTACATATATATGTTAATATATATATATATATATGGAATTTAGAAAGATGGTAACGATGACCCTATATGCAAGACAGCAAAAGAGACACAGAGGTAAAGAATAGACTTTTGGACTCTGTGGCAGAAGGTGAGGGTGGGATGATTTGAAAGAACAGCATTGAAACATGTATATTACCATATGTGACATAGATCACCAGTCCAAATCCAATGCATGCAACAGGGCACACAAAGCTGGTACACTGGGACAAGGATGGGATGGGGAGGGGAGAGGGAGGGGGTTTAGGATGGGGGACACATGTACACCCATGGCTGATTCATGTCACATTATGGCAAAAACCACCAAAATATTGTAAAGTAATTAGCCTCAAATTAAAAAAGAAAAACTATCAATCTAGAAGAACACATACAAAACCCTGAATAACTTCTTAGGCATATCGATTTCCTTAAATTTTTCAAATATCTCCAATATTGACACATTCCCTTCTAAATGAAAAATTGTGAAATGCTAAGTTTTTATTTAGTTTCTTTTTGTGTGTTTGTCCTTTAAATCAACCAAAGCTAATTCATAAAACTACACGTGAATATTTATTAAGAAAAAGGCATTGGGCATTGAAAATACTGCAGGGATGTGAATGTTCTGATGATAATGGCCAATATTTATTAGTATGGCCTTAAAAAGTTAATATCAATTAACTGATTTAATCTTTACAGTAACTGTTTGGACCTGGAATTGTTATTTATCTGTGCAGTTTAGGAACTCGAAACTTAGTTTCAGCGATTTTTTTTTAAAGCATTCAACAGACAATTGCGTAGAAGGTTTGGAATCCAAATCCTTGAACGTTTGGTTTCCAACCAAGTACTCATAATCACTCTGCTATCTTGCTTCTCCACCAAGTAAAGGAAATTATTTCTGAAACTGCTATTGTTTTTTCCCAAAATGGAGCTCTTTGCAATCATAAAATTCTTTACAGTTTGATTATGCATGGGGATTTGTACAGCACACTTTAAAAACTGACAACTATACTTTTCATTTTGTGAATCAGTTGCCCTTAAAAACATACATATGGAGACCATGGTTTAAACATGTTTCATGGTTTCCAATTACAATGTAGATTTCTAAAATCATATTCTTAGAAAGGCCTGAGATTCAATTTATTCAAGTAAAGGATGTATCAATAGAATAAATAAATACTTCTATTTGTTTTTGGAGAAAGAGCAAGGAAATACACTATAGGGACAAAAAAAAAACAAACAAAGAGAGGCGCTTAAAAGTTTAGGATCAATGTTACTTTAATTGTTTGGAGCTCTTTCTCTTCTGTAAGACTCTGCTGAGAGCATTTTTTACTTATTTATTTCAAAGACTGTATATGAGCGGATTCAGCATGGGGATGGCAATACTATAAAAAACAGAAGTCACTTGATCCTTTCCCAAAGAGTAGGACTTACTTGGTTTTATGTAAGTAAAAGTCGTAGTGTCATAAAAGATGGTGATTGACAGGAGATGGGAGGTACAAGTAGAGAAGGCGTTTTGCTTCCCTGAAGTGGAAGTAATTTTCAGGATAGTGGACAGGATGGACGCATAGGACAGAGATATTGTGATAAGAGACACCACTAGGGTGGAGCCAGCAAAAATGGATATTATGATTTCAATAGCATGTGTGTCAGTACAGGACAGGGCTAAAACAGGGGGTGCATCACAGAAAAAGTCATAGATTACACTGGAGTCACAGAAATGCAATTTGTTCAAGCAAAGCACATTGACAAAGGTGCCCAGGAAGCCAATCAAGAAGGATCCAAAGACAAGAGAGCAGCAGCATCTAGTGGACATAACAATTGGGTAATGCAGCGGGTTGCAGATCACACAGCAATCATAGGCCATGGAGGAGAGAAGAACACATTCAGCGGCGCCACGAAGACAAAGCAATTCATCTGGATGAAACAGCTCAGGTGTGAAATATACTTGTTGGAAGTCAGTAAGTTGTCTAAAGTTTTAGGGGTGAGGGCGGTTGAGAATCTCGAGGTCAAGAAATGACAGGTGACTGAAGAAAAAATACATGGGGGTGTGAAGCTGGACATCGAGGCAGATTATCAACATCATTCCTGCATTGCCCAGCACAGTGATCAGGTATATTAGGAGAAAGAGGGTGAAGAGAACCAGCCGGATCTCTTCAGAGTCTGTTAGTCCCATGAGGATGAAATCAGACATGTGAATGATATTCCTTCTGCCCAGGGTGTTCAAATTCTCCAAACTGTTGAGCAATCAAAGTTGATTCTTAGCAGGAATCACTGCAAAAATGATTTGTGTTTCTATGAACAACATGGCATATTTATATTAGCTTTTTCTGAAAAGGGAACATATTGGGGAGTGTGTCAGTTATGAAGAGAAAAAATCTTTACTTGATTGCTAAATATAGAAATGTGTATAAGTTGACATTTACATGTAATGTACTAAAAACTACTGTATTGGAAAATTAGAAATAGTCTTATAGTGTTCTAAACACTTCACTTTATTAAAGCATTTAATTCCATTGAGAAAATTATACCATATATATTAATATTAGTCACATTTTTTACATTAAAAAAGTACATAGAGAATTTAGGTAATTTATCCAGAGTCAGAACTAGTACGTGTTGTCTCAGTAATTTTATGAAGACAGATTGATCACAGAGTGTATGCCCATAGTACTAATTACTATTCATAATTAATTTCAGCAACTCTGACAAACAAATGCTAGATATAAAACAATAACTAAATAATTGTTTCAATACATCATGCACAATTATTTTTTTTCCAATATGATTTAATACTAATGAAATATAAATTTCAACCTTTGGATTTCAGTAGGGTGTATTAAAAATCCTAGACCATATATTAGCATTAACTTTCAAAAAATATATGTGTTTTCATAACTTGATATGCAAAACCAAATTTCTACAAAAATTATATCTCTAAAATACATACATTCCTTGCAGACCTTGATTACATCAATGTCATCTTTCACAAGCCCTGGGTAAGGTTAAATGACATCTGTATGCCTGCTTCTCTAATGTCCCTGTTTTAGTTGAACCTAACTAAAACTTTCTGATTTTCAAAATGATACTTACCAGCAGCCAACTTTGGTGGAGGAACAACTGTTTCCAATATTATCTGACTAGAAATAGGACAAAGTTTCCCTCATGAATAAAATATGAAGAGGATTTCAGCTAAGAATTTCTGTTACATAGTATTTTTTATTTGTTTTTTAATTTTAATTCTCTCATTTTGTTGCATTCTGTGGGAAAAGTAAATCAACATAGAAATTTTGTTTAACTGTTGTTCAAATGTAAAATTGGTCAGGGAGTTGTGTCTAAAAGAGAATATCAGGGATCTAACTGTGTATGAATACAGAGTAGAATATGCTTTGCCTCTCATCCTGGAAACTCCAGGGCACCTCATATACTGAGGATTGGTGGTTGTGCAACATCTGGTCATCCGTATGGACAATTTCCATCAAAGATTGCTTTGCATGTCTCCAAGGACAAGAGTTCAATGACTAAATGCAGCTGTGCTGAGTTTTGAAAAGCTGGTTGTGTTTTCCCTTAGGAGCCACAAAATGAAGAGCCCAATGCTTTAGTTTTCCTTTGTGATGGTTTAAATTTATTCCAGTGGTGGTAGAGTAATCATTTCTAGAGAAATGGTTAATCTATGACTGTAACCATCAGGGATGGAAAGATACATTTTTTACAATGAAATTTCATAGTTATATCTTATATTTAAATATGTGTGTGACACCATGCTAAGAGTAAATATGTCCATTAGATACAAAATGAAATCTCCAAATGTGAAAAAGAAAATTCTTCCAGGGGTGATCAGAACTGATTTTTTAAGCTTTGCTGCTGCTGTTGCAAAGTTGCTTCAGTTGTGTCTGACTTTGTATGACCCCATAGACAGCAGCCCACCAGGCTCCTCTGTCCCTGGGATTCTCCAGGCAAGAATACTGGAGTGGGTTGCCATTGCCTTCTCCTGAAGTATAATTGATACAGGAAGATTTACATGCATTTACTATATACTTATTAATGAATTTGGACATCTGCATATATTCAAATGCCATCACCACATTCAAGGTTCTAAACCTAGCCATCAGCTCCAAAAATTCCCTTGTGTTCTTCTATGCATGTGTATGTGTTTTGTGGTAAAAAAAAAAAAAATGATTTCTAAAGGTAACCACCACATACTAAAATATAGCATGTACAAAAATAAAATGAATGTATAACAAAATTCAAAAATGATATGAAGATAATCAAACTCAAATTTTGGTGAATGAGCTATTTTTGTTCATTAAATGCTTAATTGTATTCTCTATTTGCATACTTATTATACTATATAGTCAGTATCCATCTTCATTTTATAACTAAAATTTCATAATATAATGTGACCGATTTTATGCTAACCTTTCATAAATCCCATAATTAAATGCCTTATGCATTGACTGATACCCCTTGACCAACTTTCCTCCAGAGTTCAGTTCAGTCACTGAGTCGTGTCTGACTCTTTGTGACCCCAAGGGCTGTAGCATGCCAGGCTTCCCTGTCCTTCACCATCAGCTGAAGTTTATTCAAACTCATGTTCACTGAGTTGGTGATGCCATCCAACCATCTCATCCTCTGTCATCCCCTTCTCATCCTGCCTTAGTGTTTCCTAGCACCAGGGTCTTTTCTAATGAGTAGGCTTTTCACATCAGGTGGCCAAAGTATTGGAGCTTCAGCTTCAGCATCAGTCCTTCCAATGAATATTCAGGAATTATTTCCTTTAGGATTGACTGGTTTGCTCTCCTTGCAGTCCAAGGAACTCTTAAGAGTCTTCTCCAACACCACAGTTCAAAAGCATTGATTATTTGGTTTTCAGTCTTCTTTATGGTCCAACTCTCATTCATATATGACTACTGGAAAAAAACATAGCTTTGACTATGCAAGCCTTTGTCAGCAAAGTAATCTCTGCCCCTGCAGAAATGTTCATCAAATATTAAATATCTCACTGAGGATTATTTGCCCAAGATGAAGAAGACTCTAAAAGGGTCTAAATCTGACTAAATATCAGATTATAATATTATTATAAATTCTCTGCTGATTCATGATAATGAAATCAATGTTTATATAGATTTAAATGTGAATCTTACAAGAAAGTTTGCTCATACATCCAGAATTTCAGGTAATAATTTATTGGTGTTGATAAAGAAGCTACTTTTTTGTGCGTTCTACATTTGATGCAGGGCAATTCTATTCATCAAAAGATAGCACTTCTTTGTCTCCTGCTCAAATAGAAATTAGAAATTAAAACACCAGTGTAAACTTATTTGAGGACAGACAACTTAGGGAATTAAGCCAACTGAGAAACTCTCAGTTATTTTCAGTGTAAAGCCACCTCAATAACCATGGCGATTACAAAATTACCAGAAGCAAGCTCTTCTTGCTCAGTAATGTCCCAATGTTGACACCCATTTTGTTCAAGTCTAGGATTATGCTTTCAGAATATTTATTTTTTACTTGACCACGACCGTTTATTTTGTCATGTTGATACCAAGTCCTCATAAAACTGAGCTCCTCTGCTGAGTTTATGATTAACATCTCTATCCAAAATGCTCTTCCCTTCCTTGTCCAACACCTGTTCCCCACAAAGTTGAGGATTATCAAAGAAAAGAGTGATTGAAGCCCGGTAGGACTTGTGGGGCTCTCCCAGGTACAAATGCATTTTCTTGTTCCTAGTTTCCTCTTTGTAGAAAGAAGGTTTTCATCCTCCCTGACCTTTCCTGAGTTTCAAAGGGCATATTCAAACAATAACTGTTTAGGTCAGTGAGCACACGTGGAAAGAAACAATATTGTAGTAACGGGCCAGTGTCCTGCTTCCTCCACAAGCGAGGTACATAACAATGCATGTCACTGAGATCTTCTATAAGAACTAAGGCCCCACCCAGGTGGAGGATGGTAACTTCAGGCTGAGCACAAGTTCAGGGATGCCAGACTGGCTGGTACCAGAAAGCAAACTCCTGGAACACCACCCTGTGACCTCACCACCAACCAATCAGAGGAAGGTCAAGTATCCTGCGGAACTCCCTGCAAATTTTGCCTATAAAAATTTTTCCTTGAAAATCATCTGGGAGCTTGGGTCTTTTGAACACGTGTGCATGTGTACTAACTCATTTCAGTCATGTCTGACTCTGCGATGCAATGAAATGTAGTCTGCTGGCTCCTCTGCCCATCAGATTCTCCAGACAGGAATGCTGCAGTGGGTTGCCATGCCCTCCTTTAAGGGATCTTCCCCACCTAGAAATCGAATTCTCATCTCTTATGTTTCCTACATTGGCAGGTGAGTTCTTTACCACAAGTCAGCTGGGAAGCCCCTCGAACATGAACACCACATCTTCCTTGCTTAACCTTAGAATAAAGCTTTCTTTGCTCCAAATAGAAACATATTTCAACAATACCTAACTAGTGGAATTCAATTACTTAAAATCACCTATACAGTGTATAATTCTGTATACACTAATTTCAATGTCCTAACCACTAAGGAAAATGTGATTTGAAAATATATTTATAAATAAAAGATGTTGTGGTGACCCAAGGACAAAAAAGCAGATAAAATCAAGGAAGGTCTTGGATTGCAGGAACAGAAACACCAGATCCTTATTGTCCTTCCCTCCCCCATGTTGTCACTATTAATGGATTTCAGGTCCTCCTGAGCAGTATAACCTGTCTCCCCTCCTACCCCATAGGAGGGGAGAAGGTATTTGCCTTACTCTTCCCCATCCCTACCCAGTATACATGCCTCATCCAATCAGAAAATAACCTGCCAGACTCCTATCCCACTCCTTGTACCATGGGTATAAAAGTGGACTAAGGATCCCTGTTCAACTTCAGTTCTCCCTTGAGCTGGTCCACTGTTCTAACAGCATCTCCCACTCTAATAAACTTTATTTCCCTCTCGGTCTCATGTCTAGAAGTTATTTTCCAACTCACACCCAAGCCATGACAGACGTCTTTGAAATAATTTCTTAAATATAATTTTCAACAAAACTAATAGTTTTTGAGTGCTAATGTGCATGTGTACTCAGCTGCTAAGTCATGTCCAATTCTTTGGGATACCACAGACTGTAGCCTGCCAGGAATTCCTGTCCGTGGAATTCTCCAGAAAGAATACTGGAGTGGGTGGCCATTCCATTTTCCAGGGGATCTTCCCGACCTAGGGATCAAGCCCCAGTCTCCTGCAGTGCACGCAGACTCTTTAGCATCTGAGCCACCGTCTCTATAGATACCTCCAAAATGCCTCAGGAATTGTGTATAGCCAGTGCTTTATTAATCTACACACACACACACACATGCAGTTTATTCAGTCTTTGAACTTAGGGAGTCACTTTGCATTTGTTAAGAAATGGAACTCTGTGTTTTTTGTTTTTTTTTAATATTCTCTACTTCGTAAGATGAGGTTTCATAGATAAATGGTAAGAATTTCAACTGTCATGCAAAATGAATGCACATTACCAAGAGATTTCTCTGTATTACCCAATGCCCTCTTATCACTTGTGTTTACACCTCATGGAAATTAATAACTCTAACCCTAACCATTCCCTTCTGACCACAGATTTATAATTGCTTTTATTATTTCTCTATGCTTTCACTTCCTCTCGGCTAATCAGCAATCATTTCTTGTTAATAACATTTGAGTCATCATTTCTTAGTCTATCAATTTTCTACTCTTAAATTGTTGATAGTGGAGAAAACAGCAT
Source organism: Cervus canadensis (assembly GCF_019320065.1). Taxonomy (NCBI): domain Eukaryota; kingdom Metazoa; phylum Chordata; class Mammalia; order Artiodactyla; family Cervidae; genus Cervus; species Cervus canadensis. The sequence goes on from NC_057418.1 coordinate 64,624, forward strand.
GTCAAAATGTATGAAACATCAGTTTAATAGTAGTTCAACATTTTGCAGTGTGATGGCATAATCACAAGTGGGGTTTAGCCACCATTCAGATGCTTTACAAATCTGTGCATGTCTACGTCTGAATAATTTATGTACTGAAATGAACTATTTCCATGGTGATCCAGGATTCTATATCAACAAATCAAATGATAATTCACCTCCTGCATTTCATGACTCTGTTACCATTTCTTCTGTCTTGTTCTTTTTGGGGTTACTCTACTAGTTCCCAAATTTTTGAGCCATTGAATGCCTGAAACACTTCAGGTTTGCTTTAATTGAAACATGTACAGATTTGTCATGGAAACAGTTTTTGAAATGCTTTCAGGAGAGCATTTTTTACATCTTTGTTCCTCAAACTAGATAAGCAGATTCAGCACTGGAATGACAATGGTATAGATTACAGATGCTACCTGTGCCTGGGTCAAGGAGGATGTGTTATCAGGCTGCAAATACGTGAAAAACAGGGACCCATAGAAGACAGTCACCCCCATGATGTGGGACACACAGGTGGAAAATGCTTTCTGTCTGCCTGCTGCAGACCAGATCTGCAGGATGGCTGAAATGATGGCAATGTAGGTGACTGTGATGATGAAGAGAGATCTAAGAAGGGTGAAGCCAGCTAAAACAAAGATCACCATTTCTGTGTTGAATGCCTCCATGCAGGACAGAGCTAGAAGAGCTGTGGTGTTGCAGAAAAGGTGACTGATGCTCGCATCACAGAATGCCAATGTGCTGATCACACAGATGGAGACCAGAGAATTGGTGAAGCTGATCATATAAGGGATGACTCCCAACCACCTGCACACCTCCTGGGACATGACCATGGAATACAATAAGGGATTGCAGATAGCTACATAGTGGTCACAGGCCATGGACCCCAGAAGAAAGCACTCACTACACACTAAACCCACAAAAAAGTACATTTGAACAAAGCAGCCAACGAAGGAGATGATTTTCTGAATTGACTGGAGATTTACCAGTGCCTTGGGTGTTACAGTAGAGGAATAAAATATATCAATGAATTCTAAATTGCTAAGGAAAAAGTACATAGGTGTGTGGAACTGAGAGTTGATTCTGATTAACAGAATTAGTCCAAGATTCCCCAAAACAGTGAAAAGATAAGTAAAAAGAAACATCATGAAGAGGCTGACTTGTAGTTTAGGGTGATTTGCAAATCCGTGGAAGATGAAGAACATCACCTCTGTGAAATTTTTCCCAGCCATTTCTGTCAACTCAGACCCTTGACTTCTCTGCTGAAAAATGATGAGAAAAGTTAGAGGAAATTCAAGTCCAAAGGCATAATAAGCAGCACTGACCTAGATTCCCATAATGAGAGAGTAACAGATGGTAAGCAAATATTAAGTGACTTCAAGTTAATTGAGAATTTGTACATATTTTAATTTAAAAAAAAATAGAACTTATTCAAAAATTCCAAGTTCACATTCATTGGAATTGGTTACATTCTAAAAAGCAAACAAACAAACAAACAAATCTATCTGGATTGCTTTTTAAAGAAATTTCTCTAGAAATTTCCTCTTCCCTTATCTATTTCTGGGACCCAATTCATATACTTTAAAACTTACATACTGTAATTGATTATGTATTATTCTTAGAAAACATGAAGCTCATCTGGAAATTTAAATTTTAAAATGTAATGATACCTTGTGTGGCAGTCATAAGATTTCAACAGCCAATAACTACTTTACAGGGTTGTTTTAGGTGCTTAATGAGATCTTCAGTGGGCATATCTAATAGTTCCTTGGACTCAATAAGGCTTGCTAAATTTTGTAAATATATATGTATATAATTTATAAAATATATATTTAACAAAATATTATGTATAAACATATGCATATATTTACATATAGTAAGTGAGATGTTTTATATATATATATATATATATATATATATATAATATGGAGAAGCATTCTTGCCTGGAGAATCCCATGGATAGAGGACCCTGGTGAGCTAGAGTCCATGAGGTCACAAAGATTTGGACACAACTGAGTGATTAACACACACATATGTGTGTGTGTGTGTGTGTTCCCTAATATGAACCCCCAAGTCGTGCACTTTCAAAGATGCAAATGTGAGTTCACATGTTCACTCACATGTCAGCTTACATGTCTGGCATACACTGTCCATCCTCTGCAATCGACTGCTCCTCTGTGTATATCACTGGGCACTGCTGTGTGGAGTACAGCCGTGCAGGATCTTTATTTCAGGTGCAGGTTGGGCGGAAGCAACCATAAAGGCAACAGCGATATAGCTGGTACTGCTCAGAAGAGAGTCAGGAAATGGTAGGGGGATTTTATTTATTTGAGGAGCCACTGTTAGTTTTTTGAGGCTCAGGACCCAAATGTAGAATGGTGCATGAAAGCTGCAGCAGCCGGTCAGAATACAATCCATTGCCAGCCTGTCATCTATGACAAGAATAAAAGAGCTACTACTCATACACCTCTGGATCAATTTTTCAAGAGGGTATTCATGGGTAGAACTGAATCTGGCAAGGAACAAGAACCTGTGCATCAGCGTCAAGCCTGAGGACATCGCAGCTTGCCCTGTTACTATCGCTGACAGTCTTCAGCTCTGCCATCTCCCAGCTCCTGTCTTCCCTTCAGGCAGTGACTTTTCTCGCCTGTTCACTCAATGCCGGCCCCCGTATACCAGCTGTTGTTGTTTTCAAGGTGCTGTACTGTAAGATTAAAGACTTTTCCTTTCTCTTTTGTGTTTGTTTTTTTATGCATTACTTGTGCAAAAATTATTATAAACCTACTACAGGACAAAACTATATAGTTGATTGTGTTACCTGGGTACCTAGGCTAACTTTGTTGGACTTAATGAACAAACTGGACTTACCAGTGTGCCCTAGGAACAGAACTCATTCATATATAGGGGACTTTTATATATTAATATAAAAGAAAAGAAACATCCTGCTTATTTTACATGTTAATACTAAAATTCTCTATATTTTTTTCCTATCACATACCCTTCTTTCTATTGGTGAACATTTCTAAATGCGGAACATAGTCTATGATGCAGCCAAATTGTTTTGCCTCTGTGGTTTATTTTCAACATGAAACACTTGGCTACATCAGGCAATAACTAATGCATTGTCAATAACAGGATTCAACTCAATAATATGATGCAAAGAAGCCTACAAATGGTAAAATGAATATGATTTGTTATATTTAAAACAGAAAATTAAAATATACAGTGATTTAGCTAAAAATCAAATAACTTATTTGCTAGTTATATTGACATAAACATGATAGATAAGTAAAACTGAAACTGGTGTGATATTAATGCAGTTTATTTCAGACATGTGGCACTCTGCTTGAGTTAACCCAAAGGAATCTGCTTTATAAAATATACTTAATCCCTTAGTATCTCTCACGCTCACAGTGCTCCTGCTTATTTATCCATTCATTCCTTTATTGAGTATTTAGTCAATGAAGACATTTTGTCTTGGCTGTCATTAAAGGCACTTTTCTTAAAGGTTGTTGGAAGGTGCAGGTATATAAAAATAAAAACTGTCTCATTGTGGGAAACACACATGTGGAAAATGTGAAGTCACTCAGTTGTGTCCGACTCTTTGCAACCCCATGGACTGTAGCCTACTACACTCCTCCATCCTTGGGATTTTCCGGGCAGGAGTACTGGAGTCGGTTGCCAATTAACTACACAATAATGAAAAGAAGAGGATGATACAATTAGACTTACCTGAGATTTACTCATCAAAAGGAAACTCCCTTTTCTTTCATGACTCTTCCACCTTTTTGCAGGTTTATGATCAAGCAACAGGAAGAGAAAATATTGTGTAATACTTGCAAAATTCATCACAATTTTTGACACATAACTATATTTGCCCCATCTATAATTCTGAACTCTATGAATTCCCAATAAGACGTCTTCTTTCTGTGGCTGTTTTAGCTGCTACTGTGTCTGTTATCACAGAGCTCTATTTCTAACGTAATGGGTCCCTAATGATATCAGGAAGTTGATGGGGAAAATGGTTTTGGTTTTGATGACAATTATGGGAAATACATATATCACCTTCCAATGACAGGATAAAATAAGAGCCAAATTAGCAAAATAATTGTTTATTTGCATGTACCTTCTCAAGAATTCAAATCTATTTTTTAGCTCAAATTTAGATTTGTATTCAGAATTAATTTTGTCCTCAGTGTTTTTATAAAGCAGTCTCATGATAAAGGCTTGTCTTCAGAAATCTAGTATTAAACTGTCTTTTTATACCAGAATCTCTTTTTAAACTCACAAATATATATCATAAAAGAATTGGTCAATTAGCACCTTTGATCTCTTGAGATATATACTTTAATTGTACCCAAGGTTTATTTTTTTTCATTTGCATGGGATACATCAGCAGTGAAAATGTTTGGAAATAAATAGTCCTTTCTCATGTGTATTTGTTTAAATGTCCATAGTCATACTGAAAAATGCAATTAAATATAGTCTTCAAAATTATGTTTATTTTTATATTATGTATTTAGATTATTAAATATTATATTTATAAATTTGTTTTGATTATTACATTTTAGACTTTCTATTATTAAATTATTGTGTATTATAAAACATTATATTTTATATCATTTATATTATATAAATATATATATATAAAACACCTTTTCTAAAATATTATGAAATGTATATGAGGCACATGGTATTAGAAAATATCAGATAACTACTGCCCCTTTCTAAGCTTCCCAGGTAACTCTCCCAGCAAAGAGAAATGAGTCTTCCTATCTACTGATTTAACATTGAAATCATGTCTACACTTGTGTTAATAAATCATGTATGCCTTTTTAAATGCAGCCATTCAGTGATTTCTAATTGACTTGCTCCATGGTATGTACTCAAAATAATTGGCTGAGAATAAGTATGCCACCTAGAAAAATAAACACAAAATCTTAAGCAAAATTAAAATTTGTGCTCTGAGTCTGATGCTCAGCAGTAAGGTCAGTACTTTGAAAAAAATTAATTATATTATTATTATTCCTTCGTTTTCTAAGCAGCTTGGTAGGACACACTCTATAAAGATTCTAGGTTAGTAAATCTGTGACAGACCCACAAAAGTGAAATTTTTTAAGTGTCTCAGGTCTATGGACTCTTTCAAAATACTAGCTTAGAAGGATCTCACAGATTTGTCTAACTGTTACTTTTCAATTGGTATCAATATATTTTATTGTTTACTGACCTTTAGAAGGGATTTAGTATTACATTGATGTAACATGACAGATTTTTCACTGGGGAAGAAAAAAACATACCTCTAATTCTACTTGTCACACTAGAGATTTAAAAAGAAATAAAATCCATTACACAAGGGCCATATCAGTTAAAGGTGGTCAGCATATTAAGATATTAGGAAGAAAGAAATGGCATTACATCCCCCCTGCCACTATGTGTCTTGAAAAACTTAAACTTTGAAATATTTGGGCTGTTGGTGAAATCATTAAAGGGATGTAAACCCAAGGCTTCTCTAATAAGGTGGGTGCTGAATCTCTGTTATGTGACTTGCAACTCCATGGCCTGTAGTCTACCAGGCTCCTCCATCCATCAGATTTCACCAGCAAGGATACTGGAGTGGGTTGTCAATTCTTTCCCCTAGAGATCTGCCTTACCCAGGGATTGAACTCATGTCCCTTGAATCAGCAGAACTATCAGGAGGATTTTTTACCACTGCACTACCTGGGAAGCTTCTCTCTGATCGAAGAGTGCTAAGGAAAAATGAGAAAAAAACAGAAGACATCTTGAGCAGTTAGAATGGCCTGAACAAACATAAGAATTTGCAAGTGTCATCAACAAGTTCAACTAAATGAAGCTAAATAAAGTATCCATGTGGAGAAAAGGGAGACAGAGCTGAGAAGGTTGAGAAAATTCAAACAAGGACATTTTCTGAGTCACCTTGACACTCAGTTCATCCCAGTCCATCCTCTCCTTACCCCTCCATAAGAAGTTAAGCTGCACTCTCCACACCTGTAGACACACGGTGTACCATTTGGGCTCCAACCATGTCTTCTCGCATTCCTGGGAAATCCCAGACTTCACCACTGCAGACCAATTACCTGTCCAGGCTGGAAAAAAAAAAAAACAAACAACCCTCTATTTCTGTCCTGTCTGGTTGCTTAGGGTGAACTCTGATTTTCTCTGGCAGGAACCATAGTGATGGATGAGAGGAATCAGAGTGCTGGAATGACCTTCGTCCTCTCGGGTTTCTCAGAATACCCACAGCTCCAGGTGCCCCTCTTCTTGATCTTCTTTGCCATCTATACAGTCTCTGTGCTGGGGAACCTGGGTATGATTGTGATCATCAGAATCAATCCCAAATTTCACACCCCCATGTACTTCTTTCTCAGCCATCTCTCCTTTCTTGATTTTTGTTACTCTTCTATAACCACACCCAAACTCTTAGAGATCTTTGTTGTGGATGTAAGGACCATCTCCTACGTGGGTTGCATGATGCAATTCTTCTTTGGTTGCACACTTGTGATTACATAAATGTTCGTGCTAGGAGTGATGGCCTATGACCAGTTTGTGGCTGTTTGTAACCTCTGCTCTACACATTTGTGTGTCTCCTAAGCTCTGCAGCCTCCTGGCAGCTGGAAGCTACACATGGGGTGGAATGTGTTCTTTGACAATCACATGTTCTCCTTTGGAGCTGTCTTTCTGTGGTTCTAACGTCATATGTCACTTTGGCTGTGAGTACTCTGCATCGTCTCTTCCTCTTGCCCTGACTCTTACTTCAGTCAGATGACATGTTTTATCATTTCTATTCTCAATGAGGTGCATCACCTCCTGATTATTCTCGCCTCTTATGTTTTCATAGTTGTCACAATCATCAAGATACCTTCAGCCGGTGGAGTCCAAAAAGCCTTCTCCACCTGTGCCTCCAACCTGACTGCCATCACCATTTTCCATGGGGTCATCCTTCTTTTCTAATGTGTACCCAACGCCAGAAGCTCATGTCTCTTATCAAACTAGCCACTGTGCGTTTCACATTAGTGATTCCCATGCTAAATCCCCTATCTACAGCCTTAGAAATAATGATGTGAAGGAGACCATCAGAAAATTAGCCAACACCAAAATCTTTTCTCACCCAATGTAATTTTGAGTGAGAAGAGAGATAAAGGAGAGCACTTTCTTAAGTGTGCTTTATACAGTGTGTTGATGGTTATTACATTTTTCTTCAAACATGTGCTTATTTGCTCATTTGTGTCCTACCCTTTGCAGTCCCATGGACTGCAGTCCACTAGGCTTCTCAGTCCATGGAGACTCTCCAGCCAAGAATAGTGAAGTGGGTTGCCATGCCCTCCTCCAGGAGATCTTCCCAATCCAGGGATGGAACCCATGCCTTCCACAGTGCATGTGGATTTTTCAGTGACTGAGCCACAGTGGGATACAATCTTTTGAGGGGGAAAAAAATATATATATATATATATACACACACACACATATACACATATATATGATATCTATCATATAACTCATATAAATATAATGTGATTTTTAAACTTCACTGTTCTTTTAAAATATCACCTTCAGTTTAAAAGAAAAAAAGTAAACTTCTGCACATGTCTCACTTTCAGAGTGATATAGGCTAAATAACGATCATCTAATGTTGTCCATGGGCTTTCCTGGTGGCTCAGATGGTAAAGAATCTCCCTGCAATATGGGAGACCTGGGTTCTTTCCCTGGGTTAGGAAGATCCCCTAGAAGAGGGCATGACAACCCACTCCAATATTCTTGCCTGGAAAATCCCCATGGACAGAGGAACCTGGTGGAGGACAGTCCATGAGGTCACAAAGAATCGGATAACACTGAGCAACAAAGCACAGCACAGCAAAAGGCTGTCCACACCCAAAAATCCTCAGAATTTGCAAACGATTTCTGTTCCATGTCTCCTTTCTTTCTTTTTTCTTTTTTTTTTTTTTTTTTTTTGTCTTTTTCTCATCCTTTTCTTTCTCCTTTTCTCTCCCTCAAATTATGGAATGGGATAAACAGGTAGACAAGTAATTCTGTATAATCATCCTATACTTTACTTTCTCCAAGAAATTAAAGACATTATCAGCTCTTTGCAGCATTTCTGTAAGCATTTTTCGAGTCACTGTGCCTCTCTGATGCCTCTAGGAGCAAACTTCATTGCTGTGTTCAAAACTTCTTCTAACCGGAGAATAGTTTATGAGAATATAAAACTTAACTTTGCCGCTATTGAAATTTATTTTAATAAAATTTTAGAGTACATTCCCTTATGTCTGGCTAATTTGGCTTAGCAAAGCAAGGCGAAAAGACAGCCTTCAGAATGGGAGAAAATAATAGCAAACCAAACAACAGACAAAGGATTAATCTCAAAAATATAAAGCAACTCCTGAAGCTCAATTCCAGAAAAATAAATGACCCAATCAAAAAATGGGCCAAAGATCTAAACAGACATTTCTCCAAAGAAGACATACAGATGGCTCACAAACACATGAAAAGATGTTCAACATCACTCATTATCAGAGAAATGAAAATCAAAACCTCAATGAGGTACCATTACACACCAGTCAGAATGGCTGCTATCCAAAAGTCTACAAGCAATAAATGCTGGAGAGGGTGTGGAAAAAAGGGAACCCTCTTACACTGTTGGTGGGAATGCAAACTAGCACAGCCACTATTGGGAACAGTGTGGAGATTTCTTTAAAAACTGGAACTAGAACTGCCATATGGCCTAGCAATCCCACTCCTGGGCATACACACTGAGGAAACCAGATCTGAAAGAGACATGTGCACCCCAATGTTCATCGCAGCACTGTTTATAATAGCCAGGACATGGAAACAACCTAGATGCCCATCAGAAGATGAATGGATAAGGAAGCTATGGTACATATACACTATGGACTATTACTCAGCCATTAAAAAGAATACATTTGAATCAGTTCTAATGAGATGGATGAAACTGGAGGCCATTATACAGAGTGAAGTAAGCCAGAAAGATAAAGACCAATACAGTATACTAACACATATATATGGAATTTAAAAAGATGGTAACGATAACCCTATATGCAAAACAGAAAAAGAGATACAGATGTACAAAACAGACTTTGGGACTCTGCGGGGGAAGGCGAGGGTGGGATGTTCTAAGAGAATAGCATTGAAACAAGTATACTATTAAGAGTGAAACAGATCACAGCCCAAGTTGGATGCATGAGACAAGTGCTCAGGGCTGGTGAACTGGGAAGACCTAGAGGGATGGGATGGGGAGGGAGGTGGGAGGGGGGTTCAGGATGGGGAACACATGTAAATCCATGGCTGATTCATGTCAATATATGGCAAAAACCACTACAATATTGTTAAGTAATTAGCCTCCAACTAATAAAAATAAATGGAAAAAAAAAGAATTTTTAAGTGATTTTAACAGTAGCTCCATTTTCATTGCTGAAGAATGTTCCATAAAATAAATATACTGATATGATAATATGTTTATTCATACTACAACTAATGGACTTTGGCTGTTTCCTCTTCCCTATTGAAGTATTATTGATTTACAGTGCTATAATATTTTTAGATGCATAACATAGTGATTCATTATTTTTTTAAGATTATACACTATTCAAACTCAGTGGGTAAAGAACCTGCCCACAATGCAGGAGATGTCTGAGATATGGGTTTGATTCCTGTGTGGGGAAGATCCCCTGGAGGAGGGCATGGCAACCCAAACCCCTGGACAGAGGAGCCTGGTGGGCTGCAGTCCATGGATTTGCAGAGAGCTGGACATGACTGAAGTGACTGAGCACAGCACAGTACACAAAGGATAATAGCTATAACTTGCGGTGCTATACAATGGTATTCTTGTTGCTTATTTTTTCAGAGTATTTTGTAGACTTAATAGTCCTAAATTGCTCCTTCGCCTTTCCTCTATATATAAAGTCTGCAAATAACAATGGTTGGAGAGAATTAGAGAAGAGGGAAACCTTGTGCATTGTGGGTGGGAATATAAACTGGTATAGCCAATTACATACATTATTTTTTCAGGGCTCCAAAATCACTGCAGATGGTGATTGCAGCCATGAATTTAAAAGATGCTTACTCCTTGGAAGGAAAGTTATGACCAATCTAGACAGCATATTAAAAAGCAGAGACATTACTTTGCCAACAAAGGTACGTCTGGTCAAGGCTGTGGTTTTTCCAGTGGTCATGTATGGATGTGAGAGTTGAACTAGAAAGAAAGCTGAGCACCGAAGAACTGATGCTTTTGAACTGTGGTGTTGGAGAAGCTTGAGAGTCCCTTGAACTGCAAGGAGATCCAACCAGTCCATCCTGAGGGAGATCAGTCCTGGGTGTTCATTGGAAGGACTGATGTTGAAGCTGAAACTCCAATACTTTGGCCACCTCATGTAAAGAGTTGACTCATTTTAAAAGACCCTGATGCTGGGAAAGATTGAGGGTGGGAGGAGAAGGTGATGACAGAGGATGAGATGGTTGGATGGCATCACCAACTCAATGGACTTGGGTTTGGGCAGACTCCAGGAGTTTGTGATGGACAGGGAGGCCTGGCGTGCTGCGGTTCATGGGGTCAGAAAGAGTTGGACATGACTGAGAGACTGAACTGACTGAATTACATACTGTATGGAAAACAGTATGGAGTTTTGCACACACACATGCAAACATACACAAAAGCTAAATATAGAACTACCATATGATCCAGCAATTTCACTCCTAGTTATTTCATCTTTTTTATCTTTAATGGAAATGCTCCATGAACAATAATGTGCCGCATTGCACATGGGGACTCATTGTGTGAGGTTTGCCCTATCTCTGAATGTTCCAGATCAAAGGGTGCTTTTTTAATGATCTTTTGCTAGGTACCATCAAACAATTTTCCAAAATAGATGGATTAGCTTAAATTCCAACTATATTGCTTGTGGGTTCTAATTATTGCCCATTCTTGCCAACATTTAATATTGTCATAGCAAACATTTTAATATTTTCAGGTTGGTGGGTGAGTAGGGGTACTTCATTTTGGTTTTGAATTCAATTCCACTTTACTAATGTGGTTGAATCCCTATAATTTAGTTATTAGTCATTTGACTTGTCTTACTTCTTTGTGAAGGGCCTATTCAGGTTTTCTTTTAACCTATTTTTATATTAGGTTGCTAATATTTTATTATGATATATGTATTCCATTATGCATTCCAAGTAAAAATCCTTTGATGTGTGTATCATGACTATTTTCTCCTAGATTGTGGCTGGCCTGTTCACTCGCTTGGTTATGTACTTAGGTGTACACATTCCCTTATGTTTAATGAATCAATGTTTATCAAACTGTTTCTTTACATAGTGAAGTGCTTTTAATGTTTTATTTAAGATCCACTTCTTACCTCCAAAATAGTAAAGATATTCTCATATTTTATGTGCTAAATTATCACAAATTTCATACAGTATTTTATTTTATATTTTTCCTATATTTTCAAATCAGGGTTTTTATCTTCTCTTTTTACATTGACTTTTTTTTTTTCATTTTTTTTATATTAGTTGGAGGCTAATTACTTTACAATATTGTAGTGGTTTTTGCCATACATTGACATGAATCAGCCATGGATTTACATGTGTTCCCCATCCTGAAACCTCCCACCTCCCTCCCCATCCCATCCCTCTGGGTAATCCTAGTGTACCAGCCCTGAGCACTTGTCTCATGCATCAAACCTGGACTGGCGATCTGTTTCACAATTGATAATATACATGTTTCAATGCTATTCTCTCAGATCATTCCACCCTTGTCTTTTCCCACAGAGTCCAAAAGTCTGTTCTGTACATCTGTGTCTCTTTTTCTGTCTTGCATATAGGGTTATCATTACCATCTTTCTAAATTCCATATATATGAATTAGTATACTGTATTGATGTTTCTCTTTCTGGGTTACTTCACTCTGTACAGTGGGCTCCAGTTTTAGCCACCTTATTAAAACTGATTCAAATGTATTCTTTTTAATTTTAAATTTGTTTCAAACTGAAAGTAAATTTTTGTGGGGCATTACTATAAGCTAATTTTGTATTTTGACTTATTGGTGTATATTTACCCCAGACATACTTATTGAAAAATTCACTCATTTTAACATGCTCTTTGGTGTCAGAATATTCATAAAGTAAATATCAGTATATCTGTAGTTCTGTTTCTAGAATTTCTGTATGTTTCTAGGTGTTTTATAATCAGAACTACCCTTTACTAATAGGCTTTGACATCAAGTTGAGCTACTCCTAAAAAGTTACTCTTTATCTTGCAGAGTGTTTAATATACTATTTATCTTTACCTTTTAAAACAAACTTTAGAGTTATTCTGGTTTATATTTAGTGTAGAAATACAGTAGAATTGTAGATCTATTTGCAGAAAATGAGTTTGCATCCTCAAGTCTTCCAAATCATAAGCATGCTACATTATTATGTTTATTTAGATCTACTTAATGTTTTACAATATAAGATATATCATATTTTTTATAAAGTTCTTACATATATTTTCAAATTAATATGGATGTGTGATATTCTTCATACTATTTCAGATATCATTTGTAAAATGTGTATTGCTTTTCAATTAGGATTCAATGCATTTTGGCAACTCTAAAAATATCTCTTAATAAATTATAATTTATTTGTAGATTATTTTGAATTTTCAACATGCATATCATACAATCTCTAATTAAACATTTTCTGGATATGTTATTTCCAATGTTATTCCTTTTACATATTTTGTGTGTTTGGTTAACTAAGTGAAAACTTTAGTACCAAAAAAAAAAAAAATTAGTACCATTTTGAATAAGCAGTAAAAGTAGGTATCCTTGACTTCCTCATCTAACAAGGAAAGTATGAATACTTAACATTTCATGCTTGAAATGTTAAGCAAAGTTATCTCATTCTTGTTTTTTTTTTTGTATGTGTCTGTTTGTTATATTTTGTTTTTTTAGTGAGTGAATATTGAATTTATCAAGCTAATTTTCCTCATTTTAACTCCTTTATTATTTTTTCCATTTATTTTTATTAGTTGGAGGCTAATTACTTTACAATATTGTAGTAGTTTTCTGCCATACATTGACATGAATCAGCCATGGATTTACATGTATTCCCCATCCCGATCCCCCCTCCCACCTCCCTCCCCATCCCATCCCTCTGGGTCTTCCCAGTGCACCAGCCCTGAGCACTTGTCTCATGCATCCAACCTGGGCTGGTGATCTGTTTCACCCTTGATAGTATACTTGTTTCAAAGCTGTTCTCTCAGAACATCCCACCTCGCCTTCTCCCACAGAGTCCAAAAGTCTGTTCTGTACATCTGTGTCTCTTTTTCTGTTTTGCATATAGGGTTATTGTTACCATCTTTTTAAATTCCATATATATGTGTTAGTATACTGTATTGGTCTTTATCTTTCTGGCTTACTTCACTCTGTATAATGGGCTCCAGTTAATATTTTAATATGGTAACATATTTTTAAAAAATTTCTAATCAAAATATGTGTTTTTTCCTGAGGAAATTACTATAAGCATTATACATTTACCTTTATATTCATTGATTGGTTTAATGTGTCAATATTTTATGTATACTTTAAATCCTATGATCATTAGTAAGATTGTTCTGTAATTTCCTTTTATTGTCCTTTATCTGTTAGTTTTTGCCATCAAGATTATATTTGTCTCTTAACACAGAAATGGTAATAGAGTTTTCTTATTCAATTCAGTGAATATTATGTAGAAATGAAAAAGAGAGTGTGATAAGGAGATATACAAGAACAGTATTCATATAAAAAAAAACTGAACTATTCAGTTCAATTCAGTTGTTCAGTAGTATTCAACTCTTTGTGACCCCATGGACCACAGCACGCCAGGCCTCCCTGTCCATCACCAACTCCTAGAGCCTACTCAAACTCATGTCCATCGCATCAGTGATGCCATCCAACCGTCTCATCCTCTGTCGTCCCCTTTTCCTCCCGCCTTCAATCTTTCCCAGCATCAGGGTCTTTTCAAATGAGTCCGGTATCCACATCAGGTAGCCAAAGTATTGGAGTTTCAGCTTCAACACCAGTCCTCCAGTGAATATTCAGAACTGATTTCCTTTAGGATGGACTGGTTGGATCTCCTTGCAGTTCAAGGGACTCTCAAGAGTCTTCTCCAACACTGTAGTTCAAATGCATCAATTCTTCGGTTCTCAGCTTTCTTTATAGCCCAGTTCTCACATCCATACATGACTACTGGAAAAACCATAGCTGTGGAAAGCTCGGTGGAGTAGACTCTGAAAAAAGGACACAGACAGCCTCTCTGGGAGGCTGACAAAACTTTACTTCTACAGCAAATCGTTTTATACATGAAAGCAAGGAAATAACTTACAAAAACCAAGGTTACACAGATGGAGCTTGTACAGAAACCAAGTTTACACAGATGGAGCTTGAGCACCTACAAAGTTGATAACAGCAAGTTTACAAAGTTCATGAGACACATAGACTCTATTTTCTCAGGATCAAAAGACAGTCTGTCTTCCTAAAGGTAAGCTTTTTATCCTCAGCACTATTCTCATGCAGTCGTAAAAGCCATATATGCAGGAAATGTTTCCCAGGGCAAAACCTCGAGACATGCCTGGCGGCCCTGGCCCTTCACTAGTTCCTTGTGAGGACCTTCTCCTCAAGGCAGTCACATAGTTTCCCTCAACAATAGCTTTGACTAGACAGACCTTTGTTGGCAAAGTAATGTCTCTGCTTTTTAATATGCTGTCTATGTTGGTCATAACTTTTCTTCCAAGGAGTAAGCGTCTTTTAAATTCATGGCTGCAGTCACCATCTGCAGTGACTTTGGAGCCCCCCCCCCAAAAAAAGAGGTCTGCCACTGTTTCCACTTTTTCGCATTTATTTGCCATGAAGTGATGGGACCAGATGCCACGATCTTATTTTTCTGAATGTTGAGCTTTAAGCCAACTTTTTGACTCTCCTCTTTCAATTTCATCAGGAGGCTCTTTAGTTCTTCTTCACTTTCTGCCATAAGGGTGGTGTCATCTGCCTATCTGAGGTTATTGATATTTCTCTTGGCAATCTTAATTCCAGCTTGTGCTTCCTCCAGCCCAGCGTTTCTCATGATGTACTCTGCATATAAGTTAAATGAGCAGGGTGACTATATATAGCCTTGATGTGCTCTGTTCCTGATTTGGAACCAGTCTATTGTTCCATGTCCAGCTCTAACTGTTGCTTCCTGACCTGCATACAGATTTCTCAAAAGTCAGGTCAGGTGGTCTGGTATACCCATCCCTAAGAATTTTCCACAGTTGTGGTGATACACACTGTCAAAGGCTTTGGCATAGTCAATAAAGAAGAAATAGATGCTTTTCTGGGATTCTCTTGCTTTTTTGGTAATCCAGCAGATGTTGGAAATTTGACCTCTTGTTCCTCTGCCTTTTCTAAAAGCATTTTGAACATTTGGAAATTCATAGTTCACATATTATTGAAGCCTGGCTTGGAGAATTTTGAACATTACTTTACTAGTGTCTGAGATGACTGCTATTGTGAGGTAGTTCAGGCATTCTTTGGCATTGCCTTTCTTTGGGATTGGAATGAAAACACCTTTTCCAGTCCTGTGGCCACTGCTGAGTTTTCCAAATTTGTGGGCATATTGAGTGCAGGATTTTCACAGCATCATCTTGTAGAATTTAAAACAGTTCAACTGGAATTCCATCACCTCCACTAGCTTTGTTCATACTGATGCCTCCTAAGTCTCACTTGACTTCGCATTCCAGGATGTCTGGCTCTAGGTGAGTGATCATGCCATCGTTATTCTCTGAGTTGTGAAGAACTTTTTTTTGTATACTCTTCTGTGTATGCTTGCCACCTCTTCTTAATATCTTCTGCTTCTGTTAGATCCATACAATTTCTGTCCTTTTTGAACCCATCTTTGTATGAAATTCTCCCTTGGTATCTCTAATTTTCTTGAAGTGATCTCTAGCCTTTCCTATTATATTGTTTTCCTCTATTTCTTTACACTGATTAGTGAGGAAGTCTTTGTTATTTCTCCTTGCTATTCTTTGGAACTCTGCATTAAAATGAGTATATCTTTCTTTTTATCCTTTGCTTTTCACTTTTCTTCTTTTCACAGCCATTTGTAAGGCCTCCTCAGACAACCATTTTGCTTTTGTGCATTTCTTTTTCTTGGAGATGGTCTTGATCCCTGTCTCCTGTACAATGTCTTGGACCTCTGCCTATAGTTCATCATGCACTCTGTCCATCAGATCTAATCCCTTGAATCTTTTTGTCACTTCCACTGTATAATCTCAAGGGATTTGATTTAGGTCATACCTGAATGGTCCAGTGATTTTTCCCTACTTTCTTCATTTTCAGTCTGAATTTCACAATAAGGACTTCATGATGTGAGCCACAGTCAGCTCCAAGTCTTTTCTTGCTGACTGTATAGAGCTTCTCCATCTTTGGCTGCAAAGAATATAATCAATCTGATTTAGGTATTGGCCATCTGGTGATGTTCATGTGTAGAATCTTCTCTTGTATTGTTGGAAGAGAGTGTTTAAAATAACCAGTGCGTTCTCCTGGCAGAACTCTATTTGCCTTTGCCCCGCTTCATTCTGTACTCCAAGGCCAGTTACTGTACTCCAAGCAGTTACTCCAGTAATGGCTATTCCTGGTGCGCTGAGTCACTTGGTTGTGTCTGACTCTTCATGACCTCAGAGACTGTAGCCCACCAGGATCTTTTGTCCATGGTATTCTCCAGGCAAGAATACTCGAGTGGGTTCAATGCCCTCCTCCAGGTGTTCTTCCTCACCCAGGGATTGGACCCATTTCTTCCACCTTGCAGGCAGATTCTTTACTGTCTGAGCCACCAGGAAACCTATTAGGGGAGAACACTCTAAAGCTCCTGTGATTTTCTAGTATCTATTTATGTGAAGAATATAGTGTTCAAACCCTGACTTCACATACCAATTTTCTGGCCCAGGAAATTAGATTTGTTGTGTCTTGCTTACTTCTTTGTGAAATGTGTATATTGTGTTAGCCAAAAAGTTTGTTTTGGTCTTTCTGTAACATATTATGGAAAAACTGGAATGAACTTTTATGCCCAGCCCAACATTATTAGGAAATTGTAAGTTTGCATTCACTAATTAGTTGTTATTTACTTAATAATAAGTTGAAAAATATTGCTTAGTACTTCCAAAAACTACCTCTCACCCTGGACCCAACACACTGACAGTCACAAATACTAAAAGCACAGTCTGGCAAATGTTGTAGCAAAATGATGCAAAGTGGAGATACTGAGAGCTACTTATTACATTTACACTTTTTCAGTTCAGAATTGATAGTACGTTGGCATAAAGCAGAGCTGGTTGTAGTATTGGAGATACAATAAAATGGGACTACTAATTGATGAAGACATTTTAACAATAAATTATATAATTTTTAATTTAAAAAATAAGTTGCAAAGATATTTTAGAGTTTTCATCACACCTCACTGTACATTGTTAGTGGGAATGCAAAATGTTGCAGCTGCTATGGAAAATGGTCTAGAGGTTTTTTATTAACTTGAAAATTGAATTGTACATGATCCAGAAATCCTGCTTATGGGTATTATCCTAAAAATTTGAGATCAAGCTTTCAAAAATATGTTAGCATTCCCACATTCAATGTAGAACCATTCACAATAGCCAGGGTGTGGAAACAACTGAAATGTCTATAGACAGATAGTCAGATAAAATAATGTGTTGCATATGTAAACAGTAGAATACAATCTGATCTTTATAAAGAAGGAAATTGTGTAATATGTGACTACATGGATGAAACTTGAGGACATTATGCTAAATTAAAATGTCAGTCATTGAATGACAAATACTGCATGATTCAACTTGTATAATATATCAGAATCAGGGAGTGGAATAATAGTTACCAGAAGCTAGTGGAGAGGGAAGCAGGAATTTACGAATCAATGGTTAAGAAGTTTCAGTTTAGCAAGACACACACAGTTGTACTGTACAAAATGGTATGTGTAGTCAACAGTACTGTATTGTACACTGAATAATATCTTAAGAGGGTAGATCTCATATTGTGTTCTTACCACAGTAAAATAAAATATAAGAAAGAATTAATGGTATGTTATGATGACTAAAATTTAAATTTTATTTGGATTCCATCCAGTTTGTTTTTTCCCACTAATACACTCCTTTCTTTCTGAGATGTAATCCAGGGTACCATATTGGATTAGTTTTCACATCTCCTCAGTATCCTCTGGTCTGAAACAGTGTTTGACTCCTTTCTTGTTTTTTCTTGACTTTGACAATTCTAAGGAATATTGGTGAGGTATCCTAAAGAATGTTTCTGGATATGGGTTTACCTAATGATTCTGTCACATTAAACTGGAATTGTAGATTTTCAATATGGTTTTATCACAGAGGTGAAGCTTTTCTCATGACATCATATCAGGGGTGAATGATATCCACATTGCATCACTGGAGAAGACTACCTTTATCTTTTGCTTAATGCAGAGCTGGCCAAGTTTCTCTACTCTAAACTTGAAAACTGGATTTGAAATGATGTTAATAACAATTATTTCTATATTTTTTATATTTCAAAGTCTATATTTCATGTTTATTAGGTGAATACTTATTATTTCAAAAGTTCAATGTCAAAATAGTAATTAATGTGATAGATGTGGTGGTGTAATTATCTTTAATTATTTATAAGAAAATGCATCTACTGAAATGACACAAGAGACAGTGTTTTTACTAATTATATGATTTGTGGCCCACTGAGTAATACTCAGTGGCTGACTTTATTTTTCTGGGCTCCAAAATCACTGCAGATGGTGATTGTAGCCATGATTTTAAAAGATGCTTACTCCTTGGAAGGAAAGTTATGACCAACCCAGACAGAATATTGAAAAGCAGAGACATTACTTTGCCAACAAAGGTCCGTCTAGTCAAGGCTATGGTTTTTCCAGTGGTCATGTATGGATGTAGGAGTTGAACTGTAAAGAAAGTTGAGCACCAAAGAATTGATGCTTTTGGACTGTGGTGTTGGAGATGACTCTTGAGAGTCCCTTGGACTGCAAGAAGATCCAACCGGTCCATCCTGAGGGAGATCAGTCCTGGGTGTTCATTGGAAGGACTGATGTTGAGGCCAATACTTTGGCCACCTGATGAGATGAACCAGCTTATTTGAAAAGACCCTGATGCTGGGAAAGATTGAGGGCAGGAGGAGAAATGGACAACAGAGGATGAGATGGTTGGATGGGTTTGGGTGAACTCTAGGAATTCATGATGGACAGGGAGGCCTGTCATGCCGCAGTTCATGGGGTCACAAGGAGTTGGACACGACTGAGTGACTGAACTGAACTGAACTGAGTAATACTCCAATTACAATTCTGTGTACTTCATATATTCATGGTCATGGGGGGAAATATAAGTCCCAGGGCTTCGCAGAATTTAGACTATGAATTCAGCTTTTAAGTTTTTCTTTGTGTTTTTTGATACGTCTAATGCCATTTTGTTGGCATGCTCATTGAAATATATTATCAATTTTGCATGCCTAAATTCTTTTAATATCTTAAAGAAGGTTTGAATATTGAGAAGAAATATACCTGAGATTAATTAATCCAAAAAATAAATTCTCAGTAAATTAATCAAAAACATCTGGTTTAAGGTCAGTTGTTACTTTCTGTATCTTTCAAATTAAGTGGAAAAGATGGAGCTACAGCTCATATAGATTATTCCACAAACTATAGAGGATCCCTTTCTATGATCAGAGACATTTCAGTTTGCACTAATATGGCATGAAGTGGTTTTGACAATTAAGATTTGTATTACTGAAACTGGCAGCAATGAGCAATAGGGAAATTGCAAAAATACACAGATTTCTGTAATTCCATAGACCTAGTTCCAATTTGAATACAAACCTACCATTAATCCACTGATTTTCTCCAAAATCATTTAAAATTGCTAAGGTTGAACACCAAATCAGTTTTTCAGTCTATTTTGTTATTGGTGTGAGTATTGCATCAATAAACTAAAACAGTGGTTCCAGTCTTCCTAATATACCAAGGTGTTGCTGATATTTTCAAATGTCAAAGGAGAGTCATTTATTAAAATAATCTGAACAATAATGGGCATTTACAATGTATCTGCCCAGTACCACTTGCTATTGGAAAAAAATATTCTGATGACACATTATTTATTTCTAGGGTTGTTTGTAGTGGATATCAAGCAGGCCTTCATGGAGCTGAGTCTGTAGCCTGATACTTGATCTAGACAAAACTAAGATGAAACAGACCATCCATCTAATTTTACTGAAGTTTTATGTCTGTGTCTCGGGGTCATTCCTTTTAAGGCATTGCAGCTCTTGCTTCCCCATCTTGTCCAAGGTTGCCTCGTCATAGCAGAGATTTACACATTGGTAGAGAAAATATGTAATTTTCATTGTCTTTGAATGCATTTTGCCTAAAATTATTGTTGGTAAATATACTTATATCTTTCTGTTTCTCATAATATTATATATACTTTATATGATATATTTAACTATATATTGGTGGCTGAGATGGTAAAGAATCTGTCTGCAGTAAACCTGGGTTTGATCTCTGAGTTGGGAAGATCCCCTGTAGAAGGGAATGGCAATCCACTCCAGTATTCTTATCTGGAGAATCACATGGACAGAGAAACCCAGTGGGCTACAGTCTGTGGGTTTTCAAAAAGTCAGACAGAAGAGAGCAACTAACACTCACTTATAATTTTAGATATATATCAAAAAACTTTAGCTGCTAAGTCATATTGGAGTGGGTTGCCATCTCCTTCTCCAGGGGATCTTCCCAACCTAGGGATTGAACTCAAGTCTCCTGCATTGCAGGTGGTCTTCTGCATTACAGGTAGATTATTTACTGACTCAGCCACCAGAAAGGCCCACAGCAATACTGGGGTGGGTTGCCATTTCCTTCTCCAGGGAATCTTCCCCACTCAGGAATCGAACCTGTGCCTCCTACATTGAAGGTGGATTCTTTACTGTTAAGCCATTGTGGAAGTCTTTTATATTAAAATAGATGATCTAAAATCACATTTAAAAATAATTAATAAAAGTTAATTAGCTTCAATTAATGAATGAACTAATGTTAAGCAAAATGTCAATATAAAAAGCCAAAAAAATTATCCCAGGAGGCACTATAACCTGAATGGAGGTTTTGATGGGAGGTACATGATTATTTCATGAATAAGATTCTATAATTAATTTAAGCACAAGATAGAAGGCATGAACTATTTACAACTTAAGATGTATGCCAATTCACAAACTTTATGGGTGCTTAATTCTTTAATATGACTAGAATATTAAAAAATATATATACTAAGATTTATATGGCACCTTTTACATATCATGTGATCTCCATGATCCTTAGTGTAAATGTTAGAACCATAACAAAGTACTCTGCTTCTTTTTGGCGTCTCAAAATTTTGAGATTTACAATTTGTTTTGTGTTCCAAATTTATATTTTAGTTGTATATTAAAAATACTAGCTAAGGGCTGAATTTTAAATGACAGAATGAATAGTCTGTATTTTAGTGGTTCTCATAATTTATCATGCATCAGAAATCACCTGGGGGGTTGGATAAATCACAAATTGTGGACTCCATTCCAGAGTTTTTGATTCAGGAAGTTGGAGATGGGGCTTTAGAATTTTCATCCCTGACATATTCTTAGGTGTCCCTGCTGCTGCTGGTTTGAAGACCATACCTGGAGAATATATACCAACTCCCCAGAAACATATGAAGCTTCTGCCTTCTCTGTTTCTCTTTTCTATTCATTTCTATTTTTCAGGAATAATGTTTGGCCCTTTGTTCAACAGTAATCATTCTGCTATCAGAAGGAAATCAGAGTATCATACCCACATTTATTCTCCTGCATTTTTCAGAATATCCAGAACTCCAGGTCCCATTTTTCCTTGTTTTCTTTTCTGTCTACATGGTCACCATGGTAGGGAATTTAGACATGATCATAATCATCAAGATCAATTCAAAACTCCACATGATCATGTACTTTTCTCTTAAGTCACTTGTCCTTTGTCAATTTCTGTTTTTCTGCTGTAGTTACACCCAAACTGTTGGATAATTTGATTGTGGAGGACAGAACCATTTCTTTCTCTGGTTGCATTGTGCAGTTTGTTTTGCTCGCCTATTTGGTGTAGCAGAAACGTTCATGTTAGCAGCGATGGCCTAGGACCGCTTCGTGGCAGTCTGCAGCCCCTTGCTCTATGCCCCTGCGATGTCTCCAATGCGCTGTGCTCTCCTGGTGCCTGGCTCTTACTCATGGGGTGTAGCGTGCTCCATGACACTCACATATTTTCTTCTTGCATTATCCTATTGCAAGTCTAGCACCATAAATAATTTTATCTGTGACCACTCTGTAATTTTTTCTGTCTCCTGCTCAGATCCCTATATCAGTCAGATGTTATGTTCTATTATTGCCATATTCGATGAGGCGAGCAGCCTGGTGATTACTCTGATGTCCTATATATTCATTTTTATCACTGTTATGAGGATGCCCTCTGCAAGTGCATGCTGGAAAACCTTCTCCACCTGTGCTTCCCACCTGACAGCCATCAGCATCTTCCATGGAACCATCCTTTTCCTTTACTGCATTCCTAATCCAAAAACTTCTTGGCTCACAGTTAAAGTGACTTCTGTGTTTTACACAACAGTGATTCCTATGCTGAACCCCTTGATCAACAGCTTGAGGAACAAAGAAGTAAAAAATACATTCACAAGATTAGTTTTCACAAAATCACTTTGTCATGTCACCTAATATTCTTAGACTCATTATTCTATTTCTGAAAAAAAGCTGATTTACTATGCTACAGATTGTTCAATTCTTGTAGTGAAATTGATGATTCAAATCTTTTAATAAATAAGCTTTCAGTTAATATACCTATGGCAGGATAACTTTTTATTAATAGTTGATTATTGATTGTTGCATATATCAATGTTTAGTAAAATAGCTGTAAACCACATGTAAACCAAAACAAACAAAATTTTCGACTGTTTTTTGTAATATTTGTAAATTGCTTTTGAGTGAATTCAAATTTATTAAAAGTTTATGGGTACAGGGTGAAATAAGCTATTTTTTTTCTGCCTTAGCCAGTTGGCATGAACATCATAAGAAAGATAACTAAGGAGAAAGTTCAAGTTTCATGCAAAGAAGGCATTAAACTGTTTATGATTCCCTTTTCAAAACACA
Source organism: Cervus canadensis (assembly GCF_019320065.1). Taxonomy (NCBI): domain Eukaryota; kingdom Metazoa; phylum Chordata; class Mammalia; order Artiodactyla; family Cervidae; genus Cervus; species Cervus canadensis. Next base: position 87,892 of record NC_057418.1, read on the forward strand.
AGTCTGGGAAAATTAAAGACAGGAGGGCAATGTGGACTCCAAGAACTAATCAACTGAACACACAATAGCAATAAAATATGAGTAATCAACCAATAATACAATTATGCTAATCATACAATGACCAAATGTTGTCTTAGACTAGTGTTTAGGCACGCATGACAGCAATCTAGAAAAGAAGACACCTGGAGTCAGCAGGGAGAAGAGAGCCTGATGAAATGTATTAGATTTTGTTCCCACTTTGGCCCCTGGTAACCCTGTTTCTTTATTATTTTTTTAGGGTTCAAAAAAACTCGTACATTCTGAAAACAATTAGGTACCATCAGTTGAGTTCACAGCCCATGAAAAGCAATTTTACTTCATGTGTTTTGCTATTGATAATAAAAATGTCTTGTTAAACAAAACTTTTCAGTGACTTATTAATTAATTACTTTATTTTATTATTGGAATACGATTGCTTTACGAATTCTTTAACATATATAGTATAATTTTATATGTGTGTTTCCAAAGAAATGGCTTCCCTTGTGGCTCAGCTGGTAAAGAACCCACCTGCAATGCTGGAGACCTGGGTTGATCCCTGGGTTGGGAAGATCCCCTGGAGATGGGAAAGGCTACCCACTCCAGTATTCTGGCCTGGAGAATTCCAAAGGGGTCTCAAAGAGTTCTACATGACTGAGCAACTTTCCCTTCCAAAGAAAAACTTATTCTCAGCTCATCAGATATGTGCAAGTCAAACATAAGTCCCTAGACTAATAATCATACTCCAGAGCTGGCTTACGCAAATGTTTCAGCATATTGTAGCTTATAAAGAATCATTTGCTAATCATTGCATAATAAATGGTGGCAGTCAATTTCTATTCATGAAATGTATAGCCTGCTGACCAGCAAACAAAATTAAAATATCATTCTACTTTCCCCATGTTCATATCCTTATTTTATTACAAAAGCTTTTCCAGTAATCAAGGCAATTGAATACTAGACTAATAGGGTACCAAAATGGACTCAAGTGTCTCTGGTAATTTAAATCTCAAAAATACCTGTTATTATAATTCAATAGAGAAATTATAATTTTCTATAAAGAAGGCTGAGATAATAGAGTATCCACATGGAGGAATAAGCTCTAATTTTTATTTCAGAGCATACACAACTATTAACATGAATGAAATGAAATGAATCGTTGCTGTTGTTCAGTCACTAAGTTGTTTCCAACTCTTTGCCACCCCATGGATTGCAGCTCACCAGGCTTCTCTAGCCTTCACCATCTCCCAGAGTTTGCTCAAACTCATGTCCATTGAGTCAGTGATGCTATTCAACAGTCTCATCCTCTGTTGCCCCCTTCATCTGTCCTCAATCTTTCCCAACATCAGGGTCTTTTCCAATGAGTCAGCTCTTCTCACCTGATGGCCAAAGTATTGGAGCTTCGGCTTCAACATCAGTTCTTCCAATGACTATTCATGGTTGATCTCCTTTGGGATTGACTGTTTTGATCCCCTTGCTATCCAAGGGACTCTCAAGAGTCTTCTCTAGCACCACAATTCAAAAGTAACAATTCTTTGTCACTCAGCCTTCTTTATGGCCCAACCCTCACACCTAAGCGTGACTACTGAAAAAAAAAACATAGCTTTGTCGGCAAAGTTATGTCTGTACTTTCTAATACACTGTCTAGGTTTGTCATCGTTTTCCTTCCAAGAAGTCATAGATGAATGAATCATAGATGTAGACATAAAAATCAAAACTAAAATATTTAGCATAAAACAAAATATCTTTCAAAACTTGGGGTGAGAATTTTTTGAAAGAACATAAAAATTATGGATCTTTAAAAAACAATAAAAGGAACTCCATTACCATTAAAAATATTTGATAAAAGTTTTTTAATCATAAATGACACCATTAATAAAATGAAAATATAAGCTATAGACTGTGAGTAAATATTTGCAAAACTTATATTTGATCAATTATTTCTATATAAAACATACAGAGAAGTCTTTATAGTCAAAACAACAAGAAAAAAAACTTAAAGGTTTGATGAACTATCTGAGCACACATTTGACAAAACAAAACACACAAACCATCTATAAACACATGAAAAAATACTAAGCATCATTAGTCATCAATGACATTCGTATTAAAGTTACAACTTAAACCACAAAGAGAAACTACTGTACTCTATTTAGAATAGCTAATATGAATAAGAGTTTCAAATCTTGGTGAAAATGTGGGACAACTTGAATGCTTATGCATTTCAAATAAGAATACAAGGTTAAATAACTTTGAAAATACTTTAGCAGTATCTTATAAAGTTATGCAAACATTTCCCAGACTATTATGCTATAGAAGCTGTGATAGCAGTTGAAATCTCTAAGTTGGTGGCAATTTGTTGTACAGCATGGAAAACTAATATCCAACAAGGTTGCTAACTCTGGGTGGCTAGAGTGTAGATATTGGCTCAAAAGTTAGTCCAGGGTACAGAGGTGTCAGAAATGGGGGAAGATGCATTGTGGACCTCAAACTTATCTCAGTGAAAGAATAGCCATGATGACTTGTGGGATTTTGGAGTAACATCACACTATGTACAATAATTCTGTGCCTGATGGGAAACAGCCTCTGATGTGTTATGGCTTCCTGGTAGAGTCTGGCAAGCATTAGTCAGGTTGTCAGGAGCCTAGGGAAAGCATTTGTTGTTGTTTTAGTCAGTAAGCTAATGCCTAAATCTTTTGCAAATACATGGATGGCAGCCCACCAGGCTCTTCTGTCCAATGTACTTCCCAGGCAAGAATGCTGGAGGGGGCAGCCATTTCCTTCTCCAGGGTTTCTTGCCAACCTCAGGGATAGAACCTACATCTCCTGCATTTCAGGCAACTTGTTTTTTACCACTGAGCCACCAGGCAAGTCAGTGGATCTAATTGTGTGACATTTCAGTGTAGTGAAACCAGTGGATTGATTGACACTCAGAGGTTTTAGAGATTTAAACATTCACCATTCATCACCAAGATGCATTCAGCATTTTTAAGAGATTATATGATTTAATTGTATTAATATATGCTTGGAAGTGTGTTTAGCTCATATTTAGAAGGAAAGACAATTTAGTTTCAATAAAGAACATCATTGTTTCTGCAGACAATAATATTCATTTAGGTTAGGCAATAAAACCAGAGACCAAGTTATGTTGTTCATACATCTCAAAACACATGGCATTTCATACACAGAATGGGACAGAAAAATCATACAGTAAATATATATAATAGCAGTTATTAATATCTCTGAAAGATTAGCTTATTTATCTTTCATTTTGGATTTTACTGTAGTCACCATGTTTTCTTATTCAGTTCATGTATTTTTCTATAATTATTTTTTAAAGAAATCCATGAAAGAGGCTATTGAGGCACTATCTCCAGTGATTTAGAAGAAATTACCTTCTTGCAAATTGCCACATAGAAAAGCATTCCAGCTAATTTCTGGATGTGGGGTATAAAAAGAAATAGCTCAAGAAATACCCTCTGGGGTCTAAATCCCCAAGGTCATGGAAGCATACATAAGCTCTACATTTTGTTCAGAGGAATCAGATTCAGCTTCCAAATCTCTCTCTCTGTCTCTTCCTTTCTCTGAGTTTTCCTCAATGTTAAGAAAGAATTATATTCCAGCCCCATTAAATTTTTGTGGGCTCCTGCTACATTAACCAACTCCTTAATATTTTACATGATATTTGAATTCAGAGTGGGAACTCCCCTGGAGACAATTAATAGTAGAAACAGGATCTTCAGGTGAGTTGGTTTCAGGTGGGATGTTCTATCGTGTTTCTTTTCTCTCCTTTGGGGAACTCTGAGATCCTGAAACCTCTAAAGCAGTGGACACTCTTTATCAGTCTTTGTGTGGTGATATCTCTTGAGTCCATTTTCCTGAAGGCTGAGCTTTGATCTCCTCCTCCTTCACTGGGGTATCATCCTGATTTTTGCTCTGAGGATATCCATATTGTGCTTAGCAGAATAGTCACAATGAAATTTTTAAAAATATTATAATGCCTGAGAATTCCTCAACACCTCAAAACTGAGTTGAAAGAAGGTAAGAATCATATGTAGATAATAATAATGAACACCATAATATAAAATTCCATTTTTCTGACAGTAATGTCTGCAGGTATGTCAAGGGTATAGGAAATATGGTTGAAGTGAAAAGGAAAAGTGTCCTTATGATAGCAATTTTCATGAAATGTTTTGTATATTGTTCATCACTGCATCAGTATGTAATAAAAGAGGAAATTACAGGCATTATATTATAAGAATAGTGACTTGATTAAAGAAGGTTGAAAATTGAAGAATATAGCTAGGATAAGGCTTTATGTAAAACTGAGCAGAGAAATTTAGACTTGATAAATTAGTTGATAGGGAGAAATTAAAGTTTTTAAGAGACAGAAACTGTCATAACAGATAAAGTAATCAAGAAGAAATTAATTTTCTCACAGTTCAGGGTAGCACCACTACAGGGAAGTTGGCTAAACCTAGGTGACCATGAGATTAAAATTGGATGATTAGTAAGAGTCAGATAATAAAAGAGAAAACAAAGGGGAAACAGAGACAATTTATTGAAGGACAGTGGTTGATGAATTAACATGAACAGGGCCAAGAGGAAATTCAGAAAAAAAAAATAATAAAGTTGAGCTATTCTTCGACATCACAAATTGTTCCTGCATTTTTGTTGCTGCCAACTTTGGACCTTGACCTGTTTCTTAGATTGTTTAAAACAATATGTGTTTAAAAATAATACCAGTTATTCAGAGTATTAAGAATTAAAAGGGATGGGGGTGGGAAAACATATATTTTGAACTCCACAACTATCAGACTTTGTACCAATTATATTAATGTCATTTCCTAACTTAATATTTATACATCTATAAAATATACATTACCATGTCACTATTACTGATAAAGAAGTTGAGGCTCATAAAATCTGGGTGATTCACCAAAGATCATACAGTGAATGCCAAAGCTTGCAACTGAATTTAAATCTACGTTTCCAACTCCTTGCTTCTTTCATTGTGCCAGTCTGTCTGCCACTAACTCTTTTCCACTCCCCAACCATTCCCTTTTCTGCATATAGGAAATACATTTTTTGAGTGTCAAAAGTACCACAAAGCTATTCAAGAAATAATGAATTATTTCTCCCTTCACATGGTCAGACAAAACTAAAATTGCATCTGTGTTTATGAGAGTTGAACTAATAGTCCCTTTATTAATCTGAATATTTCAGATGTGTGCTTGTTATTGGTTAACTTATTTTAAAATATTTGCTAAATAAATATACTTCTGTTGCTATAAACTGCTTATCAGTACAAGATGCTTTTGCTTTCTCAAAATAATGTATACAAATAATTGTATAACTCAAAGCAAGATTATCACCTGTGTTTTTTTTATTTTTATTTTTGTTCACCTGTGGTTTTAATCAAACTCAATATTCCTGTCACCAGAAGTTTTGTGGGTCATAATGTAACCTTGTGTTTATTACTGTATTCTCTGATTTTCTTGAGAAACAGTATAGAATATGGAAGAGCTGAGCAAAATATATTTTAAGTTACTCTATAATTCAGATATTCTATAAGCATTTAATGCTATAATATTCCTAATAAATTTATTAGATTGGAAATATTGATAGCAAATTAAGAGATATTGATCAAATAATTTAAAAGACTATGTTGAGAGCATCAGTGGCACTCACTATGTGAGACAAATGATAAATAGTGAAATAGGAAAGAAAACAAAAGTGAGGGTACCACAAATTATAATACAGCTCCATTACTTTACCAGGTGGCTGCATTGAACACAAGCCAATAATCTTAGCAGCAAACTGGAATCACTGGAAAACTTGAAGATAGAGCTTCATTTCCCTCAATGTCCATTTATGTTTTTCAAAATGTGAAAATTCTTGTGGTGACTCATGACCTCTGCCTTTTCGATGATCTTCAGTTTGAACATAATGATAGAAGTATTACTGCCTCTAAAAATATTACTCCTCCTGCTTTTTAAAATAAATTTGAGTGCTATGTTTTCATTTATTGTTATGTTACTCCCATTACACAGCACAGACCTTGAGAATGATGGAACTGTGAAAAACATGTTTTTTCTATGACATTATAGAAAATATTTCTCTCTGATTCTAAACTAAATTCAATTTCTGTCACTCATGGTCACTTCAAACCTAACTCATCACCAGCAGGCTGTATTAATTCAAACAAGTTTTTTAACTCATATATGCTTCCATTTCCTTTTGTAAAATATGAAACTGCTTGTTTTGAAATTCATAAATCTTATTTAGTGCTCAAAACTAATGTACCAATATTTTAACATGATGTCTGACACACAATAAATATGATATCCATGGACTATCATCATTGTTATCATTTTATTATCACTATTTCAGATTTTCTCCAACAACAATTATGTGGCTTGCTGAAGGAAATCAGAGTGCCAGAACCACTCTCTTAGGCTAAGAGAGTGGCTAAGCCACTTAGGCTAAGCCTAAGCCACCCTCTTAGGCTTCTCAGAATATCCCAACCTCCAGGTTCCCTTGTTCCTAGTTTTCCTCATTGTCTATGCAGTCACCCTGGTGGGGAACCTGGGCATGATCACCATCATCAGGGTCAGTCCCAAACTCCACAACCCCATGTGCTTTTTTCTCAGTCACTTGTCCTTTGTTGATTTCTACTATTCCACCACAGTTACACCCAAACTCTTGGAGATTTGGTTGTGGAAGACAGAACCATCTCTTTCACGGGATGCATCATGCAATTCTTCTCGGCTTGTATGTTTGTAGTGGTAGAGGCATTCATGTTGGCAGTGATGGCCTATGACCGATTTGTGGCCGTTTGTAAGCCTCCACTCTCTACACAGTGGCCATGTCCCCAAAGCTCTGTGCATCGTTAGTGGCCTGTCCCTACATGTGGGGTGTAGTCTCTTCCCTGACACTCACCTATTTTCTCCAGACATTATCCTTCTGTGGGTCTAACATCACAAATAATTTCCCCTGTGAGCACTCTGTCATTGTCTCTGTCTCCTGCTCTGACCCCTTCATCAGCCAAGTGCTCCATTTTGCCATTGCCAAATGCAAAGAGGTGAGCAGCCCAGTAATTGTTCTCACTACTTATATTTCCATTTTTGTCACTATCATAAAAATGCCTTCTGCTGGGATTCGCCAAAAAGCCTTCTCTACTTGTGTCCCGCCCCCCATCTGACCGCCATCGCCACGTTCCATGGGACTGTCCTGTTCCTTTATTGTGTACCCCGCTCCAAAAATTCATGGCTCATGGTCAAAGTACGTTCTGTATTTTATATAGTGGTGAGTCCCATGCTGAACCCTCTGATCTATAGTCTCAGGAACAAAGATGTGAAATAGAGTGTCAGGAAATTAATTAATCACTTAATACAATTTAGTTGAAGATCTGTATGTCCAAAAGAAATTTGATCTATTATGTACTGTTGATTAAATCTTCTTGTAGAGATGATGACTCAAATTATGTAGTCAGCTCACTAGATCATAAATTTAGAGTCGTAAATTGGCTATTTCATCTTTTAGTTTCTGTTCAGTTCAAGGTCAAATAAAATAACTGTATATCATGTGTAAAATGATGTGTGTTGTGGGTGTATGAAAAGTGAAAATGTGAGTTGTTCAGTCATGTCTGACTCTTAGCCACCCCATGGACTATAGCTTGCCAGGTTCGTCTGTCAATGGAACTCTCCAGGAAAGAATGATATAGTGGGTAGCCATTGCCTTCTCCAGGGGATCTTCCTGACCTAAGGTTTGAACCTGCGTTTCCTGCATTTCAGGGAGATTCTTTACCTTCTGAGCCACCATGGAAGTGATGTGGATGAATATTGTCCCCCAAATAGCCATGTCACCCAGAACTCAGAATGTTACCTTATTTGAAAATAAGATCTTTGCAGATGTAATTAAGGTAAGAGTCAAGATGAGCTTAAAGTGGACCCAAAATCCAATGAGTGTCCTTTTAAGAGACAGAAAAAGATGCACAGAGACACACAGGGAAGGAGGATGTGTGAATTCCACTTCTCTCTCTTTCCTCCTAAACCACACACAATTCTTAAAAAAAAAAAAAAAAAACCCTCATTTTTAGTACTGTTGGTACGTAAGTGCTTCCTGGCTGTTTGTAATCCTGCACTTTACACAGCTGTTGTGCCCCAGAAGCTGTGTTCCATCCTTCTGGCTGATGCTACTGCTGAGCATAGACTATTTCTTGCACTCATCCTTTAAGTTGTATTGCCTACTGTGAGTCCATCATAGTTAACATAATTGATATGCATTTTCTGTTGCCCTTTTGGATCTTGTTTTACTTTAGCCAATTCAATGAATTAAAAAAGCTCAAAGTCATCATATCCTAGCTTTCACTTCAGTCACTATTTCAAAGATAATTTCTATCTGTGGGCATCACAGAGTCCTGTCTACTTGTGCCTCCCACACATCATCATCCTTTCTGTCTATAGTATGTGCTTGCTGTGTGCTAAGTCACTTCACTCGTGTCTGACTCTTTGAGATCCTGAACTGTAGCTGCCAGTCTCCTCGGCCCATGGGATTCTCAACACAAGAATATTGGAGTGGGTCATCATGCCCTCCTCCAGGGCATCTTCTGGACACAGGGACTGAACCCGAGTCACTTATGTCTCCGGCAGGTACCTTACCCTAGAGCCACCTGGGAAGCCCCTCTATAGAATTCTCACTTCCAAATTCTCATAAATAATTGTTCAAGTAGAGTCTCTTTTAAACCCTGCTAATCCTCATGCTGAACTCATTGACATACAGTATACATACTTATATACTCACTGACATAATACTTGAAATACAAAAACATGAAACACCTTGTAAGGAAGTTAATAGACTCCAGAATATTTAGCACTAATAATAATAATACAAAGAAATCATGTATGTGCCTATTCAACTATCACCTTCCAAGAAAGTTCTTTTCTGAAAACCTAATATAATGAGATAATCACTCATTATTCCCCTTAACTTGATTTATTGATTTATATTTTTCCTAGAAATAGATGATAAGTTTAATACATGCAACAATGTATTTGTCTCGTATTTCCTTCTCCCTGTATACACTCCAAGAGAGAAGAAATTTCTGGTTTTATTATTGCATCTCATATCTCTAATGCCTAAAAAATTACCTAGAAACATGTTTGGCCTTCAGTGAATACTTGCCAGATGAATAAAAGATGAAAAGAAATGAAAAATTTTGACTAAATTCATAATAATTAGTACTGTGCTCACCTAGGTAAGGGAGCTTCCCTGGTGGCTCAGATTGTAAAGAATCCTCCTGCAATGCAGAAGACCCAGGTTCGATCCCTGGGTTGGGAAGATCCCCTGGAGAAGGAAATGGCAACACACTCCACTATGTTTGTCTGGAGAATCCCATGGACAGAGTAGCCTGGCTACAGTCCATGGGGTCACAAAGAGATGGACACAACTAAGCGACTAGCACTTCACCTAGGTGATGTCTCTTTAATGAATATAGTTGTCACCTGAAATTTACAAAGGTAAAATAGCATAAATAATACACTCAAGGTAAAAAATAGCCATACTTATATAAATGCTTCTATTGCTGAGTACTGTACCTTGGAATATATTTTTTGTCTAATTTTAAATATTTAGTTGTAATTACATATTCTATAAACATTTGACTCTTGCAGTTTTCAGAATCACAGAAATGACACTTCCATTATCAAAAGTGTCTCATAATTAGGCCTTGAATACAGTTTATTAAAACTGATCATGTTAAATTTAGGTATCTTCCCCTTTCTAAGCTAATACAGATTTCAGAAAATCTGAAGAGTTTATTCAGTAGTGTAGTTAATAGTTTAGGTAATATTAGTTCATTTGAATTACTTGGATGCAGAAATTCAAACTTGCAGAGTGCTAGATATAATTGATAAATAATATCCCTAATTAGGTTGATTCTGGTCCACCACAATTGGAGAAATTTGTTTATAACTTGGATTAAAAGCCAGAATGATACTGGATCATTCCACTTATTTCTAGATAAACTGCCTTGGGGTACCTACCAAGTGATAATTGTGCTCGCTGGAAAGCTTGAAATAGTGCTACTCACATTCCTGATGTATAACACCTCAAAAATATTTAGGTTCCAGAAAAATCATGTATGATTCACAAGAAAAAGTGTCTGAATGTAAATACCCTGTAGAAAGTCTGTGAAAATCTCTCTTTAAGCAACTATACTTACTTTTTATGCTAATGTTTCAATTAAAAATTCTTATAAAAGTTGGTCTCTCTTAAGGTAATGAACAAACTATGAATTCAGAGTAGGTAAATATTAAAAATCAAAATAAATGCACCATGTTAGAATTAAAGTATGTTCTATTGAAGCACATGGAAACATTAAAAAGAAACCTCAGAATGAGAGAAAAAAATATATATTTAAGAAGCTGAAGATCAATATCTACAATAAGTATCTACTAAATATCAATATTATAATATCTATGACAAAATAATTAGGAAAATACAGTAAAGAGGTGATAAAACTGAGAAAATATGTAAAGCAAATCATCTTCAGTTTTTCTTTGTGTATCCAATAGGTATTTTTTTTCTGTGTATGTCATTACATGAAAAATCATAGCAAATCACTGCTCTGGAGAAACTCAAATATACACAAAAAGATGGCAAAGACCACTACAATATTGTAAAGTAATTAGCCTCCAACTAATAAAAACAAATGAAAAAAATGTGCAAAAACATTCAGCTGCATATAGATTGCAATAACAAAAAATGGAAATAGCCTTAAAAGACATTAAAAAATGGTTTAGTCACACAATTAAATACTGTACAAATTGAAATTATTACATTAGAAAAATGTGCTAGTTAGCATAAATATCCTTCAATCTCATTTATATCCAGAAGTACAGTGAATGCTATATATCTTGTTTATAAATATTCACATAGGTACAAAATAAACAATATCATGGAAGTGAAAATAAACAAATTACAGATGAAGTTAATCACCAAGGAATAAGAGGGGAATGAAATGTCATCCTAAAGGAGATCAGTCCTGGGTGTTCATTGAAAGGACTGATGTTGAAGCTGAAACTCCAATACTTTGGCCACCTCATGCAAAGAGCTGACTCATTTGAAAAGACCCTGATGCTGGGAGGGATGGGGGCAGGAGGAGAAGGGGACAACAGTGGATTAGATGGTTGGATGGCATCACAGACTCAGTGGACATAGGTTTGGGTGGACTCCGGGTGTTGGTGATGGACAGGGAGGCCTGGCGTGCTGCGGTTCATGGGGTCGCAAAGAGTCAGACACACTGAGAGACTGAACTGAACTGAACTGAACTGAACAGCCAGGAAGTTATGAAAGGATTTTTGATCTATGATGTAGTGTTCTAGGAAAAATAAATAAGCAAGTGTTATTATTATTATTATTTTTTAGATCGACCTCTCAGTGTTTCAAAGGGAAAGAAAAGTCAAAATTGAAAATTTCAGTGTTCTTTATTTCTTCCCCAAGGGAGATCATTAAAAGTACCAAAATATAGTTTTCTAGGAAGCAGTTACCTTTTGATGCTCAGGGAGTTTGGAGTAGATAAAACAACCTGTCTTCATTTTCTTGTTTATAACCAGTGTGACATAAATCTCTGGTGTAAATCCAAAACCATTTAGACATTTCACATGTGGAAGATTTAGAAGTGCTGTGAATGGTAAATGGTTTTTATCCAATGATATATTGGTAAAGAAAAAAGCAGGCTCTAGAAAATTAAAAGATGAAACTGCTCTTTAACTGACCTTACTATTTAGTATTCTGAAATGTTTAACTCACTGAAAAAATTAAAGTCCTAGCCAAAAGGCAGAGTCACCTTGATTTACAACATAATTATAATGATATTTTTTTCCAGAAGAGAAGCAGCTTATTTCTAAAGAAAACATACACATAGCCAAAAGATACATGAAGACATGTTCAAAATTACTGATAATTAGGGAAATACAAATTAAACCCAAAATGAAATATCATCTAACACCTTTTGGAGAAGAAAGTGGTAACCCACTCCAGTACTCTTGCCTGGAAAATCCCATGGACAGAGGAGCCTGGTGGGCTATAGTCCATGGGGTTGTTAAGAGTTGGACACAACTAAGAGACTTCACTTTCACGCATTGGAGAAGGAAATGGCAACCCACTCCAGTGTTCTTGCCTGGGGAATCCCAGGGACTGAGGAGACTTATAGGCTGCTGTCTATGGGGTTGCACAGAGTCGGACACGACTGAAGCAACTCAGCAGCAGCAACAACTTTTTAAGAATGGCTATTATCCAAAAACTAAACAGAAAGACAAAAAAAGAGAGAGAGAAGAGAGAAAATGCTAGCAAGAATTTGCTGCTAGTGAAGAGAAAACAGAATCTTGGTGCACTGTTGATGACTGCATAGAAAAAGGTACATAATAATGAACATAGAACTACCATGTGATCTGGTAATCTCACTTTTGAGTACACGTCCAAAGGAAGTGAAATCAATTTACCTTGAAGAGATATCTGCACCCTTACATTCATTGCAGCATTATTCACAATAGCCAAGACATGGAAACCATACAAGTATCATAAGTGTCCATTGACAAATGAAAGGATTAAGAATTTTATGAGTATGTATAATAATATATAATATTATTCAGGTATAGAAAAGAAGGAAACCCTGCCATTTGCAACAACATGGATGAATCTTGAGGGCAACATGCTAAATAAACTAAGACAAAGAAAGACAAATGCCATGTCATCTCACTTATATGTGGAATCAGAAAAAAATGAGCTCATAGAAGCAAAGTTTAATAGTGGTTTGCAAGGGTTAGGGAGTGAGGGAAGCAGGGAGATATTGGTCTAAGGGTGCAACTTCCAGTTATAAGACAATAAGTTCACCAGTCCAGGTTCGATGCATGATACAGGGTGCTCGGGGCTGGTGCACTGGGATGACCCTGAGGGATGGAATGGGGAGGGAGGTGGGAGGGGGGTTCAGGATGGGGAATGCGTGTGCACCCAATGCTGATTCATGTCAGTGTATGGCAAAAACCACTACAATATTGTAAAATAATTAGCCTTCAATTAAAATAAATAAAGTTTTCCAGAAAAAAAGAAGGTCATAAGTTCTGAAGATCTAATGTACAGCATCGTGACTATAGTTAAAAAGTACTCTAGTGTATACTTGAAAGTTTCTAAAGAGTTGATCTTAATGCTCTCATCACACACACACACTTGTAACTACGTGAGATGACAGATATGTTAACTAACTTTAATGTTTTCCAATACATGTGTATGTCAAATCATCCCATTGTACACATAAAATTATGTAGTGTTTTAAGCTAATAAAGCTAGAAAATAGTATGCCTCAATAAAGGTAGGAAATAGAAGTAGAAAATTTCATCTCTTAAATGGAGAAGATGATATAAACAGAAGACAGAATTTTCAAATAAGTGCAGAAACAGTAGAGGACTATAACAGCAGCAAAGTCCTGAGAGGTGGGGTTGGTTATTTCCTCATAACGAGTATCATTGTCCAATACCTTGTATAGCTTAGTGGAAGAGGAGGATAGATAAATACATGCCTGACAGTGTGAGCATACACAAATACATACATATGCATACACACAAATACATACATACTTCAAAAGTCTTCTCAGGACAAAATTAGAAAATAACTGTGAGAGACTGAATAATATCCCCCAAAGTCACTCAGGCTCTAAACTCTGGAATCTGTGAGTGTGACCTTCTATTACAAGGGGACTTTACGGCTGTGATAAGGACTTTGAGACAGGAAGATGATCTGAGTACTAAATATAAGTGTCTTTATAAGAGGCTGGTGGGGGAGATTTGTTACAGAGGAGATGAAAATGTGACAATGGACCAGAGACTGGAGTGAGGCTGCTGCAAGTCAAGGAGTGCCAGCAGCCCCCAGAAGCAGGAAGAAGAGAAGGATGAATGGTTCCTGGAATCTCCAGAAGGAAAGAGTTGTGAGCATTCTTGTCTCAAGCCCCATAAGACTCATTGTGGACTTCTTGCCAGCAAGATCATAATTATGAATTGCTATAGACCACTAAGTTTGTGGCAAATTTTTAACAGTAACAATAGGAATATTAAACCTTTTAAAGATGCATGATCAGAGGCTAAAACATATGACCGCAACTTAATACACTGATGAATCTCTTAGCCAAACATATGGGGCAAGAATATCACAAGAAAAGCAGAAATCCAGGACATTAGTATTTTCAAAGCAGCTCTGTATTACTTAAACTGACCTCACTCTAGGAAAATCATGGGAAAAAGTAGTCATGGTATGGATGCCTCTGGAGCTTTCTCTTAATCCTACAAGGGTAATGTTATAGGTTATAGTTATACCGTACTAGAGGAAAGCAATCTAGTTATTCTGGATGCGATTACACTAGAGGAGGGTAAACTACACTGTTTCAGAAAATTGACAGAGGTAAACCTAAATTCCTCTCTCATTTGTCAATTAAAAGTGACAAAATTTTATTAAAATGTAAGATAAAGGTCTATTTGAGTATTATTAAAAAATCACCTAGACCACTTTTCACAAACTGATTTACTAATAAAAGGGGTACAGTTTCATGGAACTGGCAAATTGTTATCTGAGCTATATGGAAGATGAAATGTATGTATTACATATTTTATACAAACAGATGAGGGAAGAGGTCAACAGTGAGTTCAGCCACGAAGACAGAGAGATCAGGGTAGTGTCTTTGTCTGATTTCAATTGGGTGGAAATCAAATATTAATGATCCCATCATCAGTTCAGTTCAGTCACTCATTTGTCTCTGACTGTGTGACCAATGGACTGCAGCAAGTCAGCCTTCCCTGTACATCATAGGAGATGGCATGACACACAGGGTGAGTTCAGTTCAGTTCAGTTGCTCAGTTGTGTCCGACTCTTTGCGACCCCATGAACCGCAGCACGCCAGGCCTCCCTGTCCATAACCAACTCCTGGAGTCCACCCAAACCCATGTCCATTGAGTCGGTGATACCATGCAACCATCTCATCCTCTGTCGTCCCCTTCTCCTTCCGCCCTCAATCTTTCCCAGCATCAGGGTCTTTTCAAATGAGACAGCTGCTCACATGAGGTGGCCAAAGTATTGTAGTTTCAACTTCAGCATCAGTCCTACCAATGAACACCCAGGACTGATCTCCTGTAGGATGGACTGGTTGGATCTCCTTGCAGTCCAAGGGACTCTCAAGAGTCTTCTCCAACACTGCAGTTCAAAAGCATCAATTCTTTGGCACTAAGCTTTCTTTACAGTCCAACTCTCACATCCATGCATGACCACTGGGAAAACGATAGCCTTGACTAGATGGACCTTTGTTGACAAAGTAATGTCTCTTCTTTTTAATATGCTGTCTAGGTTGGTCATAACTTTCCTTCCAAAGAGTAAGTGTCTTTTTAATTTCATGGCTGCAGTCACCATTTACAGTGATTTTGGAGTCCAGAGAAATAAAGTCAGCCACTGTTTCCACTGTTTCCCCATCTATTTGTCATGAAGTGATGGGACCAGATGCCATGATCTTAGTTTTCTGAATGTTGAGCTTTAAGCCAACTTTTTCCACTCTCCTCTTTCACTTTCATCAAGAGGCTTTTTAGTTCCTCTTCCCTTTCTGCAATAGGGGTGGTGTCATCTGCATATCTGAGGTTATTGATATTTCTCCCAGCAATCTTGATTCCAGCTTGTGCTTCTTCCAGCCCGGCATTTCTCATGATGTACTCTGCATACAAGTTAAATAAGTAGGGAGCCAATATACAGCCTTGACATATTCCTTTTCCTATTTGGAACCAGTTTGTTGTCTCATGTCCAGTTCTAACTTGCTTTCTGACCTGCATACAGGTTTCTCAAGAGGCGGGTCAGGTGGTCAGGTATTCCCATCTCTTTCAGAATTTTCCACAGTTTATTGTGATCCACATAGTTAAATGTTTTGGCATAGTCAATAAAGCAGAAATAAATGGGGTTTTTTTTTTAACTGTCTTGCTTTTTCAGTGATCCGGCAGATGTTGGCAATTCGATCTGCCTTTTCTAAAACCAGCTGGAGCATCTGGAAGTTCATTGTTCACTTATTGCTGATGTAGCTGACTGTGAATTGACTTGTGTCCTGTTCATTATAACTCAAACATGAAATATATTTCTGACAGGATGCTTTCTAGGAAAATAATTGCAACACTGGGCATATCAGGTGTGAAAAAAAGTTGGAAAATTATATCTAAATCTTTTAAATTTTTTGGAAAACAGTAAGTAAATCCAAGAAAGAATAAATATTAAACATATACTCAAGAAACAGACAGACCAAATTGCCAAGAAAACTATGTAAGTAAGCTTCCAATTTTAGACATCATTAAGGATCTTTCCCTTAGCTTTATTTGAGTGTCATTCATTCCAGGGGCATTTCAATTACATGGAAACAAAGCCAAGCAGCCAATTTCAAGCCACACATTTCTGTGTAATTCCAAAAAAGCTCTAGTCATTAAAAATGATATGAGACCTACCATTTGCCTTAATGATCTGTTTTGATGCTCTTGAGTAAAATGTTGCTAGTGGTCCTCCTGGGTTTGAGTCTCCAGGGCTACAGTCAGATGTGAGGGTCTTGGTCTCCCAGTTACACTCAGCCCACAGAAAAACAGGACGGTGGAGGCCTGCTTCTCTGTTGCAGGTAAGTTTTTGAAGTTGTTTATGACACAGTACAAATATTATTTTCTTGAAATGGTAACTGAGGTTTTCTTTTCACTTTTCTTTTTATGTTAAATCACTGTAAATGCTAGCCAATTCTGAGTCCAATAATATTAAAGAAACAAATTAGCAACCATGCTTCAAGACCCCTGACAACTATTTCACAAAGAAGAGAATAAACTTGCTACTGGGAAATGGGCATTTATACATATTTATTTATGTGTAGTTTAAATTGATATATAAACTTTTACAAAAATGAGAAGTAGTTAATTCTGAGAGAACTCTTACCTGATAAATCTTGAGACCCTTAAGAGACATGTATGCAATGTCTAGGTCTGTAATAGAAGTTAAGCCAAAAGCTATAAATCCTGATACAGTGTACACTCCACTTAGAATTCAAAACGAGTCATTGTCCTCCTCAGCAGTGAAGCTGTCCCAGGAGAGAAGTATCCTTTACTGAACAAAACATGCTAAAATGGGATTGCTATGCTCTCTTCTTGAAATTAAAAGATGCTTACTCCTTGGAAGGAAAGTTATGACCAACCTAGATAGCATATTAAAAAGCAGAGACATTACTTTGCCAACAAAGGTCTGTCCAGTCAAGGCTATAGTTTTTCCAGTGGTCATTTATGGATATGAGAGTTGGACTGTGAAGAAAGCTGAGCACTGAAAAATTGATGCTTTTGAACTGTGGTGTTGGAGAAGACTCTTGAGAGTCCCTTGGACTGCAAGGAGATCCAACCAGACTATCCTGAAGGAGATAAGTCCTGGGTGTTCATTGGAAGGACTGATGCTGAAGTTGAAACTCCAATACTTTGGCCACCTGATGCGAAGAGTTGACTCACTGGAAAAGACCCTGATGCTGGGAGGGATTTGGGGGCAGGTGGAGAAGGGGATGACAGAGGATGAGATGGTTGAATGGTATCACCGACTCGATGGGAATGAGTTTGGGTAAACTCCGGGAGTTTGTGATGGACAGGGAGGCCTGGTGTGCTGCGATTCATGGGGTCACAAAGAGTCAGACACGACTGAGCAACTGAACTGAACTGACTGAACTGATACTCTCTTCTTAGATGTCTCTATTATTTTTCTTGATACTTAGAAGACAAACATATTCTCTTCAAGGCTTTAATTGATTTGTGTATGCGAGCAAAATACAGTAACAATGTATGTTGTTATTTGAGGCAAACATCTCACGTTTTTCTTAGACACTTTCATTTGCTTATGCATTCATGTGCAAATATTTTCTATCAGTTGTGTGCATACTATGCTACTAGCTGATGAGTGAATGTACTCACTTCAATGTGTTAAGTATGTCTAGGAAAATACCAGCTGCAATGGATATGCAAAAACAGTTCAGAGACTCAGTTGGATTGGTAGATCCATCCACAGTAGTTATCTATATAAGGAATGTTGTAAATGGAAAAAGTTAGAACTAATAACTCCTTTCATTTTATTTAGTCCATCACAGAAAGTCATAGTATGATTTTCACTTATTTCTGTAAATCTCCTCTTTGTCAAGAAAAACTCCCTTCTCCCATTTTTTCTTTTCAAAGGCATCATAGTGATGACTACAAAAAATCTGAGTCTGGAGACAACGTTTGCCCTCTTGGGTTTCACAGATTATCCAGGGCTTCAGATTCCTCTGTTCCTCATGTTTCTGATCATGTACATTATCACCGTGGTAGGAAATCTGAGCATGATGGTA
Source organism: Cervus canadensis (assembly GCF_019320065.1). Lineage (NCBI taxonomy): Eukaryota > Metazoa > Chordata > Mammalia > Artiodactyla > Cervidae > Cervus > Cervus canadensis. The sequence continues at coordinate 106,316 of NC_057418.1, forward strand.
ATCATCAAAATTAACCCTAAGTTTCACACCCCCATGTACTTTTTCCTTAGTCATGTTTCTTTTGTTGATTTTTGTTACTCTTCCATTGTTACTCCCAAGCTGCTCGAGAACTTGGTCATGGCCGATAAGAGCATCTTCTACAGTAGCTGCATGCTGCAGTTCTTCCTGTCCTGCATTGCTGTGGTGACTGAGTCCTTCTTGCTGGCAGCGATGGCCTATGACCGCTTCGTGGCCACCTGTAACCCTCTGCTTTACACAGTGGTCATGTCACAGAGGCTGTGTGCCCTGCTGGTGGCTGGGTCATATCTCTGGGGCATGTTTGGCCCATTGGTACTCCTTTGCTATGCCCTCCAACTAAACTTTTCTGGACATAAGATGGTCAACCACTTTTTCTGTGAATACACTGCTCTCATTGCTGTCTCAAGCTCCAATACACACACCCCCAACCGGCTGCTCTTTGGCTTCGCCGCCTTCAACGAGGTGAGTACACTTCTGATCATCCTCACTTCCTATGTCTTTATTTTTGTCACTGTGCTAAACATCCGTTCTGCCAGTGGATGTTGCAAAGCTTTCTCCACCTGTGCGTCTCACCTGACTGCCATTACCATCTTCCATGGGACCATCCTTTCTCTCTACTGTGTGCCCAATTCCAAGAACTTGTGACAAACTGTCAAGGTGGCCTCTGTGTTCTATACAGTGGTCAACCCCATGCTGAACCCTCTGATCTACAGCCTGAGGAATAAAGATGTGAATGATGCCTTCCGAAAATTAATAGACACAAAAGCCTCATTTCACTGAACCAATGTCCAAAGAAGTCTTCAATGCCTATTAACAATGGGAAAAGAGCCTTCCAAGACGTGTAGCATATATTTACATGAGGTTTTTATAGATGACTAAGACATTAATCTATTAAACTGTTCCCCTTAAATATAAATTTTTGACAAAGGAACATTCTTTTTTTCTTCCTGCAGTACCTAAAATAGTACTTATCTCTGGGCAAGCCTATAATAAATATGTTTAAACATGAGTGAATAAATGAATGAGTAATTATGTATCCTCATTATGTACTTAGTATTAAGTACTGCTTATTATATAACAATTAAACATGACTGCTATTCTTCCACATAGAATAAAAAATTGATTAAAACAATGAAATTTGAAAGTTAGAAAATTTAACATATTGTTGATGTCATTCCACCTTTCTGATATTCTTCTAAAATGCTGTTTTATGTGGTTTAAATACAGTTCATCAAACAAAACTGCATATTTATGTTACTCAATTTATGACTAATGACTATGAAATACATTTCAATAATTTTTATATTTAAATAATTTATGTAAAACACCTGCCATGCAAAGCAGCTTTCCTGTGAATGTGTTTCCCGGACATATAAAGGGCCACTGACAATGATGCTCTGTATAGATTTTGGTTTTGTGTTTTTGTCATGAGACTCCCTTCTTCAGTTCAGTTCAGTTCAGTTCAGTTCAGTCACTCATTCGTGTCCGACTCTTTGCAACCCCATGAACCACAGCATGCCAGGCCTCCCTAACTCCCCAGCATCACCAACTCCCGGAGTCTACTCAAACCCATGTCCATCGAGTCGGTGATGCCATCCAACCATCTCATCCTCTGCCGTCCCCTTCTCCTCCTGCCCTCAATCTTTCCCAGCATCAGGGTCTTTTCTAATGAGTCAACTCTTCGCATCAGGTGGCCAAAGTATTGGAGTTTCAGCTTCAGCCATCAGTCCTACCAATGAACACCCGGGACTGATCTCCTTTAGGATGGACTGGTTGAATTTCCTTGCAGTCCAAGGGACTCTCAAGAGTCTTCTCCAACACCACAGTTCAAAAGTGTCAATTCTTCAGCACTCAGCTTTCTTTACAGTCCAACTCTCACATCCATACATGACCACTGGAAAAACCATAGCCTTGACTAGATGGACCTTTGTTGACAAAGTAATGTCTCTTCTTTTTAATATGCTGTCTAGGTTGGTCATAACTTTCCTTCCAAGGAGTAAGTGTCTTTTAATTTCATGGCTGCAATCACCATATGCAGTGATTTTGGAGCCCAGAAAATAAAGTCAGCCACTGTTTCCACTGTTTCCCCATCTATTTGTCATGAAGTGATGGGACCAGATGCCATGATCTTACTTTTCTGAATGTTGAGCTTTAAGCCAACTTTTTCACTCTCCTCTTTCACTTTCATCAAGAGGCTCTTTAGTTCTTCTTCACTTTCTGCCCTAAGGGTGGTATCATCTACATATCTGAGATTATTGATATCTTTCCCAGCAATCTTGATTCTAGCTTGTGCTTCTTCCAGCCCAGCATTTCTCATAATGCACTCTGCATATAAGTTAAATAAGCAGGGTGACAATATATAGCCTTGACAATATACAGCCTTCTTCAGATGATACACTTTGTGAAAACAAGTTTATGGTGTATTAAGAATTTCAAACTAATAACAATCTATTAATATTCAATTTCATAACATCACTGTATTGGGGGTAAAACACATCTAATGTCATAATTTTCCATGAATATATATATGTATATATATATAATTTTATATATATAAGAAGAGAAATAAGAAGTCAAACCATAGGTTTGAAGCACAGTTTAGGCTTCTTGGAAAGTAATATTCCACAGTGTTCTTGTGTTTAGGTTTTGGAAAATTGATTTTGCTTTTCTAATTGAGGGTATTATGTGAATGGAAAAGAGGAATCTTTGCTTTTGAAAAAATGACAGAAAAGGAACAGTGACAGTGCCAGATAGAAAGAAGATACAGAAACACTCCTCAAACTCAGGAACTTATCAGATGGATCAATTTAGGGAAGGCCACATAAATTGTCAAGAATTTGGAAACCAATTATTGTAACTAATTATTTTCAAGGAATTTTTGAAACATTTTGTATATCCGAAGACAAAAACCACAGCCTTTCCTTTGAACACTGTTGGTTTAGGGACATCATTCATATAGTTAGAGAAGGAGCAGACCTGGGAGAGATCCGTCAGGGAAACCCATTAAATGGTCTTGGCACTGAGCAGGAGGGATGCCATTCAGAACTGTGTAGTAGCTCTGCTCTTCCACACAGAATCACGTGGATGGCAGAAACCCAAATGCAGCATGTAGGCTCATCCTATCAGGGACTCCACTTACGATTTTATGCAAGTAACACCTGTCTTTGCCTCAGTCACCTTATTAGTAAAGGTTCATAACTGTACTTACCTAACCTATTTTAATAAAAACCAAATGCGTTAACAGTTGTATTCAAAATGTGCAAAGTACGTGTGATCAGCTATTATTCTTCTCAGGAAAGGAGGCTCAATATTCTTAACCTTCTCTGATACTTGGCAAAACTCTGGTGTGACTTCAGACACTAAGCCCTCAAGGATGAAGATTTTGTATATGACAGGCAAAGTTTAGAAGTCCTATTATATTTCGTAATGACAATGTAGGTCCTGGTGAACAGAGCAATGTTTGAATGCAGCCTATGGTGGTCTGCAGTTCATCATGACCTACAAAACCACTACAATATTGTAAAGTAATTAGCCTCCAACTAATAAAAATAAATGAAAAAAAAGACAAAAAGACAATAAAATTATACTATCTGTATTAAAAAAAAAGAGATGTTACAAATGCTCACCCACCTACCTCTCTATATTATCTCTGCATTTCCTTGCCATTGCTTTAGTCCACAGCTCTGTAAATTGTAGATAACCCATAGCAATTCAAGTGACACTTGTCTATAGACAGGCACATTTTGCCTAGGATAGAGATAATTGATTTCTCTCTCTGCTGATGGCAAAAATCCAGCTTTACATCTATTTGTCAGTTTATTTGTGAATTCCTGATTTATAATATTGTGGTTCTTTGAGTTATGCTGTGTGCATTTTATAACATGCTACATATTGAATAAAGTAAGTAAAATCTTTGATGCCTATGCATGCTATATGCATTGTTATTGTTGTTTAGTCACTAAGTAGTGTCTGATTCTTTAAGACTCCATGGACTGTAGCATGCCAGGCTTCCCTGTACCTCACTGTCTCCTGCCTACAAAAGTTAAAGATAAGTTAAATATGTGTGCATATATGTTATATACACAAATATATTTTTTCTTTAACAATTCACATTATTCATGGTTCCTACAAACTCAGTATTTAAATAACTTTAGATTTGAATACATTTTCATTTTCATCTCATATGTTCTGTCTCAGAACATAATCTAAGCACATTACAAAAATCTTAACCTCCCATCCTATCCTTAATTTGTTCCAAGTTCTTAACAAAACTAAATGTCATATTAAAACTGTGTATACATTTAGAGTTAATAAGCACAATACGGGCACAGAAAATGAACTACAGACACAATAATAATTGTAGATTCTGCATTGCTCAGCAGCTATTTTTCTGCATTTGTTCTGTTTCTAGGTGGATTAGGTAAATTCTGGGTAAATGTGTGTATCTGACATAAATACATCTGCATCTTATAATTTTCAAAGTAAACTTTCTCATCTAATTTAAGTCTCACAGTTCTTTAAACAGGGCTGATCATCTCTCAGTTTTATTGAGAAGGAACTGATGATTCCAGCCCAATGAACAGTCCAGGGCTACATAGCTTTGCAATCAAAGAACAGGTCCTGAGTTTGGACATTCTCTACACTGGACATTCTTCAATAAACACTACCTTCCCCGAAATTGAAATGTTAGAAATGGTGGAGCTTGGAAGATTATTGTAAATAATATAGTTATTTCCCCAAAACTCAATGTGCTCACCTGCCAGGGACGTCCTTAGTCACTTTTTCTTTTTTCCCTTTATTTTAATTTCTTTAAACTTTTTTATTTGTATTGAGGTATATCTGATTAACAAACAATGTAGTGATAGTTTTAGGTGAACAGAGAAGGACTCAGCCATACACATGCAAGTATCCATTCCCCCTCAAACTCTCCTCTCATCCAGGCAGCCACATAACATTACACAGAGTTCCCAGTGCTATGCAGTAGGTCCTTGCTGATAATCCATTTTAAATACAGCAGTGTGTACATGTTCATCCCCAAATCCCATTCTCCTCCCCCCTACTCTTTTCCACTGGTAACCATTAGTTCATTCTCTAAGTCTGTACATCTCTTTCTGTTTTTTATAAGTTCATTTGTATTAATTCTTTTTCAATTCTGCATAAAAAGGATGCCATATGATATTTCTCCTTCTCTGTCTGAATTACTTTACTCAGCATGACACTGTCTAGGTCCATGCTTCTGCAAATAGCATTATTTCATTATTTTTAATGGTTGAGTAATATCATTATTTTTATTTATTTTTTTAGAGATGGTGATTAGTTTGATTTATTAATGAAAGAGGATAACTCATGTACAATTCTTTAGTTTTAACTGAATGATACATGCTCCAACTGATTTCAAATTGACAAATACCCCAGAGGAAGTACCACCTAGAAGGAGGTATAGAACTTAAATCAGGTGAGAGGACATGGGGAGATACTACAGCAAAGCAACTCTTGAAGTCATGAAACATATGAATATTTTGATGGAAATAATATATAGCTGTGGTCTTCAAACTTTAGAACACATGAGAATTACTGGTAGAGATCTTTAGAAATTCAATTCCAGCATCCTTTCCCACTTCTATAATATCTCTTTTTTGCTGTTTTTAGTCACTGAGTCATGTGTCTGCAAGCCCATGGACTGTGGTAGCCAGGCTTCCCTGTCCCTCACTATCTCCCTGAGCTTGCTCTGATTCATGTCCTTTGAGTCGGTGATACTATCTAACCGTCTAATCCTCTGCCGCCCTCTTCTCCTTTTGCCTTCAGTCTTTTCCAGTGTCTCAGTCTTTTCCAATGAGTCCGCTCTTCTCGTAAGGTGGCCAAAGTACTGGAACTTCAGCTTCAGCATCAGTCCTTCAATGAATATTCAGGGTTGATTTCCTTTAGGATTGACTGGTTTGGTCTCTTTGCTGTCCAAGGGACCCTCAAGAGTTTTCTTTAGCACCACAATTTGAAAGCATCAGTTCTTTAACACTCAGCCTTCTTTATGGTCCAGCTCTCACATCTGTACATGAGTACTGGAAAAACCATAACTTTGACTATGGATTTTTGTCAGCAAAGTAATCATTTTACTTTTTAATATGCTGTCTAGGTTTGTCATAGCTTTCCTTGCAAGGAGCAAGCATCTTTTAATTTTAATAATCTTTCTAGACATCAGGATATCTAGGTAAGAGCCTGAAAATCTTTTTTTTTTTTTTCACAAGTAATCTAGATGATTTTGATGCAGGTGGCCCAGGACACCCTTTGAGATCTTTCAGAGACTATAAGAAGAGCCTAGTATGAAGCCAGAGAAATGCTTAGAACTCTAAGCAGTAGGAAGGACTGTGGATCAAATCCCCAAAATTGTTAGGAAATGCAAAAATAAGATTATAGCATAATCAGAGCTAGGGACTCCGGTCCAAGAGCAAGGGGCTGGCATGGATCAGATCATTATTTTTTAAACATTATTTTTTCTTCTCCCTTAAAGTCAGCTCTCTTATCTGCCTGAGTCTTTTCACTTGTGTATTGATAGTTGTTGATATCAATGCATTACCATAAGATAGGACAAACACTATAATATAAAAATCAGTTCAGCTTTAATTGATTTAATTTAATTCATCCATTCTTTAAAAATAAATGATATATAATTGTGCAATATTTTTTTTCAATTATTTTTATTAGTTGGAGGCTAATTACTTCACAACATTGCAGTGGGTTTTGTCATACATTGACATGAATCAGCCATGGAGTTACATGTATTCCCCATCCCGATCCCCCCTCCCACCTCCCTTCCCCCCACCCGATTCCCCTGGGTCCTCCCAGTGCACCTGGCCCGAGCACCTGTCTCATGCATCCCACCTGGGCCGGTGGTCTGTTTCACCATAGATAATATACCTGCTGTTCTCTCGAAAAATCCCACCCTCGCCTTCTCCCACAGAGTCCAAAAGTCTGTTCTGTACCTCTGTGTCTCTTTTTCTGTTTTGCATATAGGGTTATCATTACCATCTTTCTAAATTCCATATATATGTGTTAGTATGCAAGTAAGCCAGAAAGATAAAGATAATTGTGCAATATTTAATTCTGATTCCTAAGCATAGTCCAGTAATGGTGAGCTTTGTTTTAAGGATTGCTGTTGTTGTTTAGTTGCAAAGTTTTGTCCTACTCTTTTGTGACCCCGTGGATTGTAGCCCACCAGGCTTCTCTGTCTTCGCAGTTTCCCAAGCAAGAATACTACATTGGGTTGCCATTTCCTTCTCCAGGGGATCTTCCTGACCCAGAGATCAAACCTAGGTCTTCTGCATTGTCAGGCAGATTCTTTAACACTATCATGTGTCAAACATTAAGTTTTTGTTTCTGCTATTGTTTCTGTTAGATATATTTTCAGAATTTAAAACCTGTACTACCCTAAGTATGTTTATCCTCAAAACATCAGTTTCTATGTGTAAAATAAGTGAGCTTCCCTAGTGGCTCAGAGAAGAAAAGTCTGCCTGAAATACAGGAGACCTAGGTTCGATCTCTAGGTTGGGAAGATCCCCTGGAGAAGGAAATAGCAGTATTCTTGCCTGGCCAAACCCATGGACCAAGGAGTCTGGCAGATTATAGTCCATGGGGTCTCAAAGAGTCAGACATAACTGAGCTGTGAGTTTAAAAAAAAAAAAAAAAGTAAGATAAGCACTTAAACTCCCATCAAGTTCTAATAGCCTAGGATTAATGTAAGAACACTTACCAGATTATTATCTATTTCATTCACCTTCTTTCTACACTTTTGTCAGTATCAGTTCACTTTTCACTGGAAAAATCAATTTTAGCACTTAAGTATTTAAAAGGAAAAATTGATCCATTGTCTAATTTTTACAACACATTTGGGCAGGTCTTCTGTGTTCATAGAAGAAATCTGTGCCTTCCTTGGAAAGACTGAAGTTCCTTAGGGTAATGCAAAACCTTTTATATGTTTCTTTGAAGCTTTTGAGATTAGCTTTGTAATCTCAGATCTCAGGATCACACACTCTGATATCCAAATCCCAATGAGAAAACTTACCTGAGCAATTAGAGTTCTACTGAAGAGTTGAGTAAACACAAAGGAAATGATATAGCGTGTTTTTCTATATCTTAAGAATATCTCACACAAAAATATATTATGACTTTCAAAATTATTATACATAAAACTGGAGGAAGATACTATCTCATTTAACCTGTTCAAAGCAATTTATCAGTTAATAGAAGTTCTATGTGACAGACAGTGGGACGAACTGAAATGAAGCCAAATGTACCTATACAGGCATTGAGAATTAGAAGGTTTTTAAGTAAACATTGTCAACTAGAAAATAACATAGTCACAACCTGAAGGTAGACTTTTTGATATTAGCTTTCTAATCTCAGATCTCAGGATCACACACTCTGATATCCAAATCCCAATGGGAACACTTACCTGAGCAATTAGAGTTTTACTGAGGAGTCAGGTAAACACAAAAGAAATGATGTAATGTGTTTTTCTATTTCTTAAGAACATCTCAAGCAAAAATATATTATGACTTTCAAAATGGTAGATTAATATACATAAAATTGATGGGAATGTTAAGGACTTGATGGGAATGTTAAGGACTCTAAGACTAGGAGGCACCATCTCAGTAGTCATGAGAAAACCGCTTCAAGGTGGCAGGAGGGAGAGTCAGGCTTTATACAAGTTTGCAACAAAGGGGACAGGGAATCTGAACATCAGAGATTATTGTGAGGTAGAGAAAATCAGATATCAAGTTAAGGAGTTTATCGTTCTTCTGCATACAGAAAGATGCAAGCCTCTGGGCTCACTGAATTCATTCCTTCCATATACACTTCAGCTCAGTCCAGTTCAGTAGCTCAGTCCATGGACTGCAGCACGCCAGGCTTCCCTGCCCATCACCAACTCCCAGAGCTTGCTATCTGGGGCCAAATTCTGTCTCCTGATTGTTTGCATCCTTAATTCCTCATTCACCTTAAGGAGTGGCCGATGTGGCAGATGGCTGCTGCTTGCATTCCCTGAGCTCCTTAGTGAACACCTGTGGGGGTGGCAGCGTCAGCTGGCTCTCGGTTTTGGGAGCCCTCAGTCACATTTGGAGGCCAGAAATCACAGATGGCTGTGACATTTCTTGTTTATCAATACAACAGCAGGCATTTCATTTCACCACATGTAGGTAGAAAGTCAATGATGAATGACATTGACTCCAATATGTGTTATCTGTGCATCACGTTCAAGTGGAATTTTGGCTGTCCAAGGCCAGGATTGACCGAGAATTTTAACTCAATAAAAACACTTCCTCTAGGTAGGCATGCTAGCTGGTACTCTGGGTACAAAACAGAGAAAGGGAGGATTAATTGAATCCATATGAAGAATTTGGCAAGCAGAGAAGAGTGAATGAGAGACAATACAGGAAAAAAATAAATAAATAAGAAATTGCGTGGAGATTGAAAAATTCATGGATTGATATAGAAGGATTTAAATGTGATTTAGAGCAACGATGCCTGTGTGTGTGTGGGGTGGGGGTGGCTCCTTGATGGTTTAATGGTAAAGAATCCGATTGCCAATATAGGAGCCACAGGAGACAAGGGTTCGATTCTTGGGTTGGGAAGATCCTCTGGAGGAGGAAATGGCAACCCACTCCGGTATCCAATGGACAGAGAAGCCTGGTGGGCTGTAGTCCATAGGATCACAAAGAATCAGACACAACTGAGTGAGCACACACATAGAGCAAAATGAAGCACAATAAAATTACAAGGGAATGAGAAATTCACATAAATTCCTACAATTTGCAGGTAAGAGAGTGGCCAGATTATTTATGTAAAGCCACTTAAAGAAATACAGAAGAACCTTTTTGTGTTTGCTTTTCAGACGAGTTGGAGGAGCAGTCAGTGTGCCCCCATTACTCCAGATGGGGTAGAGGGGAGCCTTGTACAGTGGACGGTGCCCTGTCTATAAAACCAAACCTCAGCTCACCCATGGCAGTGGAAACTACACTACAGAGTGGGTTCTGTCCACACAGATCAGTGGTGACATAGGCTTGGCAAATGCGGGCTTCCAGTGGGGAAGAAGGAAACGACAGCCTGAGGGTGATGAGAACCAAATGCTTTGTCTTAAACAGCAGAAAATGGTGTTAGGAATGCAAGTGTGTGCTTAATTAATTGTTTTTCTCCTGCACTGGCAGGTAGAGATTCTTTACCTCCTTAGTCACACCAGTATACATATATATACGTATATATATGGGCTTAGCAGGAAACACTGGTTTAATCCCTGTGTCAGAAAGATCTCCTGAAGAAGGAAATGGCAGCCCATTCCAGTATCCTTGCCTGGGAAATCCCATGGACAAAAACACATGGCTATAGTCCATAGGGCCACGAAAGAGTCACACACGATTTAGTGATTACATAACAGCAAACATATACAAAAAAAGTGATATGAATCACTTTGCTGTATACCTGAAACTAATAGAGCATTATAGCTATATTTCAATAAAAATAAAAAGATTTCCAAGAACCTAAAATTGTGTTTTATTTTTACAGCTGGATTAATTGCTAACTGGATACCAGGAAAACAGAACATTACAATTGTGTTCAGAATATTATTCCAATTTATTTATTTCATGGTGATATAGAGAGACTGTATAAATCATGACACATGAATGTTAATATACCTACGACTTCATTCTCCCCTGCCTGCATCTACCCCCCACCACAAGGGACATACATTTTAACAACTCTTCCTTTACAATTTAAATTACATCAACAGAACATTCAGTTTCTTTCTTTCTTTCTTTCTTTTATTATTTTTTATTTATATATATATTCATATATATATTTACATTTATTTATTTATTATTTATTATTTTTATTTTATTTAACTAGCGTAATGCTATGAACCCACTGGGGAGATAAAGTTGTCCACTGAAAAAAGGCACAAACTAAAAGTTGAGAGTTAAATTTTATTTGGCAGATATTCTGAGGGCTTCAAGCCTGGGACACAGCATCACAGTGCTAAGAAACCGTTCTGCAGAGGCAAATTCTGAAGAAGCAAGGGGGAGCCAGGAGAGATAGAAGATTTTGCAACAAAAGATCAGATAAGCAGAACACCAAAATATTATTGTTAATAAAAGAAAACCAGATAAACTAAAGAATTTAGCACTTTTTCTGTTTATGGGAAGGTGCAACAGTTTGGACTCACTGACATTATTCCTTTGACATGCACCTTAGATATCTTGAGAGTCCCTTGGACTGCAAGGAGATCCAACCAGTCCATTCTAAAGGAAATCAGTCCTGAATATTCATTGGAAGGACTGATGTTGAAGCTGAAACTCCCATACTTTGGCCACCTGATGCGAAGGACTCACTCATTGGAAAAGACTATGATGCTGGGAAAGATTGAAGGCAGGAGGAGACGGGGACAACAGAGGATGACATGGTTAGATGGCATCATCGACTCAATGGACATGAGTTTCAGTAAGCTCCAGGAGTTGGTGATGGACAGGGAGGCCTGGCATGCTGCAGTCGGTCAAAAAGAGTTGGACACGACTGAGCGACTGAACTGAACTGAACTGAACTGAACTGATCTTAGCTATCTGGGATCAGCCTATCTTGAGAAAGCCTATTCTGTGCTTTCTCATCCTGAGTGTCCTCAGGGCTCACTGACCAGGCAGCTGTGTTATGACAGCTTCATGATTGCAACCTCCTTTGTTTACTGATGTGGCAGGAAGTAGTTTTCATTAACAAAGTCCTCTCCAGTGACTTCTAGAAAATCAGGGTATGTTTGATGATAATAACTGAAGCAGAATGAAGAGAAACTGAGCAGATTTCTACATCAAATAATTCCTATCCCAGATTCTCATTTTTGATTAAGGCAAAAGAAAACAAATGCAGATGGATTTCACCTAAAGTGAACACACTAGAATGAAATTAAGGAAATGATGATTTTTTTAAAAAATTTACAAAGTTTCAATTTTCTATTAGTTTTTCAGGCTAATTCATTCATCTATTCAATAAATATTTGTGAATTGCATCCCAAGGCTAAGCATTGTAAATGAGTAGGCAACAGTGAATTAGACAGGAAGGACCAAATTTTTATGGAATATTTAGTCAAGGAAGAGAGATTTCTCATTCCATCTTACTTACAAATTATTTGCTTCTAAGTGTTATGATGGAGCTTTGTTAGGGTGATACAAACACATTAAAGGATAAAAATAAACCTAATTTGACCCATTAACACTCCTCTCCAGCTCAGCAAGATGATTAAGCCTATTGTTAAAAATAAATAAATAAATAGGAACCTTTAGGAAGGTAAGTCAAATTAACATGGGTGAGGGGTTGCTCTGTGCATGACACCTCAATGAGACTTCTCCAAGAAAAGAAAAAAGAGGTGTAAAAAAATCCTCTCTGCAAAACAGAAAAGTGATCCTATTACTACTCTTCCTTAGTTTGGAGAGTTTAGTGTAATGACTGTTCCCTAAACTGATTTAGGTGACAATGTAAGTAGTGGAAAATATTCAGAAGCTGTACTAGAAAGACTATGAGAATCTATGTCAAAGTTCCTATGCTTCTTCTCTTAGAATCTTTAAATATTTTCAGATGAAAGTACTGTATCACCCAGAACATAATTTAGTGTTGATTGCTTTTTTTAGGGCACCTTTTACATCCTTATTCCTTAAGCTGTAGATGAGTGGGTTTAACATAGGGATGACAACTGTGTAAAAGACAGAGGCCGTTTTGTCTGTGTCCATGGAGTAACTGGAGCTGGGTCTGAAATACATGAACAGGAGTGTGCCATGAAATATAGCCACAGCGGTTAAGTGGGAGGCACATGTAGAGAAGGCTTTGTGTCTCCCCTCTGTTGAGTTCATCCTAAGGATGGTTGTTATGATGTAACTGTAGGAGAGGAGGACAGTGATAATGCTGGTCCCCACAACACAGCCAATAAAAGTGAACATCACAATCTCATTGATGGATGTATCTGAGGAGGAGAGGGCTAGTAATGGTGGGATGTCACAGAAAAAGTGATTGATGATATTGGATTTGCAGAATGACAACCGAAATGTACAAAAGGTGTGGACTGCCGAATCAACCAAGCCTACGATGTAGGCAATAACCACAAGCTGGGTACAGATTCCCCTGGACATGGCAATTGTATAAAGAAGTGGATTGCAAATGGCTATGTAACGGTCATAAGCCATGACAGCCAACATGAGACATTCCACATCTGCAAAGGCTCCAAAAAAGTACATCTGGATGGCACATACATCATATGGAATCCTTTTTTGCTCAGATAAGAAATCAGCCAGCATCTTGGGAGAGATAGTAGAAGAATAGCAGATGTCACAGAAGGACAGATTGCTCAGGAAATAATACATGGGTGTGTGCAGTCTGGGGTCCACCTTGATCAGCAGGATCATCCCAACATTGGCAACCACAGTCACACCATAAACCAGCAGGAAGAGCAGGAAGAGCCCCTGCTGCACATCTTGCCTACTGGAAAGTCCTAAGAATATGAAGTCAGTAAACACAGTGCAGTTCTCAGCAGTCATCCCTCACACATGAAAATTCCTGGTTATGAAAAAGGAAATGGAAGTGGAGGGTTAATATCATCTTACTGTCTTAATTGCTAAATTGCTATTTGTTTATATATTTCAGTAATTAGAAGAAGAGATAAATAATGCTAAGATGCCTTGAAGTTAAATTGACCCTTTGGGAAATATTTCCAATTTGATATAACTGATAAAATGATAATAATAATGATACAGTTGTAGTGTTTGCAGCACAAATTCATCTAAGCTAAATCAGGCTATTTCCACATCAATCTGTATAGCATTTACGACTATTTTTGCTACTTCAATCTAATATTAAGAACTTTATGTCCTCAGATTGAAGGCAAGATTCTCACAATTAGTTGGTCCAGGTAACCCAAGTCTTTTGACAAGATCTCTGCTTTGCTTTGTTTCAATGGTGTATGGATGTTGTCATATCCTGTAATAGAGAAATATAGTTAATGAGTGATGTAGATAATGAATATATTGCTTTGCAATTTCTTCATCTGCCATGAGCGTGGAGCAGGAAGAGCTGTGGCAAGTTTCTGAGCATAACAAGAACTAATTTCCCCATTAAACTCTCAGGTCTGTTCAACTTTAGTATATGAGAGATAGATAGTTTGTGAAGACCCACTGGAGCGGAAAGGTGATAGCTTTTGGATAAGAGGGTGGAAGGGTGCCTATGTATGAAATGTTAGAGTGGAGAGGCAGGACTGATATTCTCACCTCTGAGAGCTGCTGTTACATAGGGGGGATGATGAAGAACGTCTGGGACCCACTTGTAGAGATGCTGATAGCACAGATGACAGAAAGGCAGTGTGGTTTACTGTGTGGATCCTTCTGCCCTAGCCTATTCTACTTAACATGATGTATTCAACACAAGATCAGTTACATAAGACACATGATACATATACTCATATGTTCACAGTCCCAGAATCCCAGAGACAACCATGCATGAACTGTGTCCCCATCCCAGTCTCTAAAAATTTTGATAGTTTCATTCTTTTAATTGATCCATATTTCTCTTGAATATCTCTGAGGCTAGTCATCCTTGATTTAGGAGTCACTTGTCTTGCGGGGGATTGAATTTTATATCCTCTTGTAATACTTTACCTAAACCAACTGTGTGATACACCATGTCATACCCAACCTCTTACATTCTGTGAGAATGTAAGAAAAGTGGAGTTGAACGTAGGGCTTCTTAGGTGGCTCAGTGACATAGAATCTGCCTGCCAGTGCAGGAGATGCAGAAGACATGAGTGTGACTCCTGGGTCAGGCAGATCCCCTGGAGGAGGAAATGGCAACTCACTCCAGTATTCTTGCCTGGGAAATCCAATGGACAGAGGAACCTGGCAGGCTAGAGTCCATGGGATTGCAAAAGGGTTGGACTATGTGTATGTATCTGTATATCCGAAAAATTGATACTTTCAAATTGTGGTGCTGGAGAAGACTCTTGAGAGTCCCTTGGACTGCAATGAGATCAAACCAGTTAATCCTAAAGGAAATCAACCCTCAATATTTTCTGGAAGGGCTGAAGCTGAAGCTACAATACTTTGGCCACTTGGTGCACAGAACCAACTCGTTGGGAAAAAACCCAACACATTGGAAAAGACCCCGATGCTGGGAAAAATAAGTTAGGAAAGAGGAGAAAGGTCCAGCAGAGGATGAAGTGGTTAGCATCACCAACACAAGTTGGTGCAAATAAATTTGAGCGAACTCAAGAAGAGAATGAAGGGCTGGGAAGCCTGGTGTGGTACAATCCATGGGTTTGCAGAGTCAGATATGACTTATCAAACTAAACAGCAATAATAAATACATTGATTTGAAATAAACAGACTGGGAAAAGTAAGTAAAATAAAATTTTGTGAATATTTCATATTTCCCTTTGTTTATATAACATGCTTTCTTTCAAAAAAAGGCTTAAAAACCTAAAGAAATCTCAAACACATATCAGAGAAATAAGAAAGATATCAGTACCTCTCCCAGAACTCCTGACTTGCTTGTTGCATGCAGTTCTATCTGCTGGAGGATTCAGGATTGTCTCCTGCCTGACCTAGATCATATAACCATCTCTATGTCTGGTCCCTGGGTGGTGAACCCTTGGTCTCTCAGGAATAATTAACAGACATCAAGATGTAGTTTATCATCTGGCAGTTCATACAAGTAAGTTGATTGTAAATGGAATACCAATTAAAGTTAAATGATAACAATCAACAAGCATTCCTTATTTCCAGTCCACAAATCCTGATTCAAGCACTTTATTTCCATTTGATAAATTACAAAACAAATGCACAACCATTCACTCTTACATAATTACACAAACACACAGGCATCCCATTAAATACATCCACAAAGTAAAGATTTTGTAAAAACAGCAAAAATCAGAACATATTTACACTACCTACAGATAACTAGATTTTGTTTTCTACACTACTTGGCTTTTAATTTTTAAGTAAAAATGATGTTACAATGAATTATATAATGAATTATACATATACATATATATAACACCACTTAGTGTATATTCAATCATTAATACCATAAAACCTGTGATGTGAGGCAATTAAATATATATAGTTTATCATCTTTCTGCATTTTCATATTGTGTGGAAAATCCTTAAAGAGACGGGAATACCAGACCGCATTACCTGCCTCAAAGGAAACTGTATGCATGTCAAGAAGCAACAGCTAGAACCAAACGTGGAGCAACAGACTAGTTCAAAATTGGGAAAGGAGTTATGTCAAGGCTATATTTTATCACTCTGCTTATTAAACTTATATACAGAGTACCTCATGTGAAATGCTGGGCTGGATGAAGCATAAGCTGGAATCAAGATTTCTAGTAGAAATATAAACAACCTTAGATATGCAGATGACCCCATCCTTATGGCAGAAAGTGAAGAGGAACTAAAGGGCCTTTTGATGAAGGTGAAAGATCAAAGGGAAAAAGCTGATTTTCAACTTAATATTCAAAACAGTAAGATCATGGCATACAGTCCCATAATTTCATGGCAAATAGATGAGGAAACAATGGAAAAAGTGACAGACTTTATTTTCTTGGGCTCCGAAATCACTGCAGGTGGTGACTGCAGCCATGAAATGAAAAGATGCTTTCTCCTTGGGAGAAAAGATATGACCAACCTAGGCAAAATATTAAAAAGCAGAGACATCACTTTGCTGACAAATGTCAGTATAGACAAAGCTATAGTTTTCCCAATAGTTATATATGGATGTGAGAGTTGGACCATAAAGAAAGCTGAGCATCAAAGAATTGATACTTTTGAACTGTGATGTTGAAGACTCTTGAGAGTCCTTTGGACAGCAAGGAAATCAATCAGTCCTTCCTAAAGGAAATCAGTCCTGAATATTCATTGAAAGGATTGATGCTGAGCCTGAAGCTCCAATATTTTGGCCACCTGATGGGAAGAGATGACTCATTAGAAATGACCCTGATGCTGAGAAAGATTGAAAGCAGGAGGAGAAGGGGATGACAGAGGATGAGATGATTGGATGGCATCACCGATTCAATGGACATGAGTTTGAGCAAACCCCAGGAGATGGTGAAGGACAGGGAAGCCTGGCATGCTGCAGCCCATGGGGTTACAAAGAGTTGGACATGACTTAGCAACTGAACAACAACAACATAGTTTATCAAAATTGGGTATTTTTTTATTTTATTTTTTCATTCATTTATATTTATTTATTTATTTTTCCCAATTATTTTTATTAGTTGGAGGCTAATTACTTTACAATATTGTAGTGGTTTTTGCCATACATTGACATGAATCAGCCATGGATTTACATGTGTTCCCCATCCTGAACCCCCCTCCCACCTCCCTCCCCATCCCATCCCTCTGGGTCATCCCAGTGCACCAGCCCTGAGCACTTGTCTCATGCATCCAAACTGGACTGGCAAATCTGTTTCACACTTAATAATATACATGTTTTGATGCTGTTCTCTCAGATCATCCCACCCTCGCCTTCTCCCATAGAGTCCAAAAGTCTGTTCTATACATCTGTGTCTCTTTTTCTGTCTTGCATAGAAGGTTATCATTACCATCTTTCTAAATTCCATATATATGCGTTAGTATACTGTATTGGTCTTTATCTTTCTGGCTTACTTCACTCTGTATAATGGGCTCCAGTTTCATCCATCTCATTAGAACTGATTCAAATGTATTCTTTTTAATAGTTGAGTAATATTCCATTGTGTATATGTACCACAGCTTTCTTATCCATTCTTCTGAAGATGGGCATCTAGGTTGCTTCCATGTCCTGGCTATTATAAACAGTGCTGTGATGAACATTGGGGTGCACTTGTCTCTTTCAGATCTGGTTTCCTCGGTGTGTATGCCCAGGAGTGGAATTGCTGGGTCATATGGCAGTCCTATTTCCATTTTTTTTTAAGGAATCTCCACACTGTTCTCCATAGTGGCTGTACTAGTTTGCATCCCCACCAGCCGTGTAAGAGGGTTCCCATTTCTTCACACCCTCTCCAGCATTTATTGCTTGTAGACTTTTGGATAGCAGCCACTCAAAGTCAGATATTTTTTAAAACAAATTCTATGTGGGAGCTTCCCTGGGGGTCCAGTAGTTAAGACTCTGCAGTTCCAACACAGAGGGTGAGGGTTCCAATTGGCGCCCTGAGTGTGGGTTAAAATCCCACATACCACATGGCAGGCCAATAAATAAATAAATAAAATTAAAATTATAAAAATAAATAAATTCTATAAATGATGTTTAGGGCAACGAATATTAAAATGACTTAAAACTTGCAATTTTTTCTTTTTCACCTATACTCATTTTATATTATCTAATTTTCACTGCATGTTATTATAGATTTGACATATTACCACATATGTCATGACCTAATAGCCTCATAATGTGAAACAGAAATTGAAGCCCAGAGGGAATAATATCCTGAAATTCTGTAGACATTGTTTCTTTACTTCCATAGAAATATCTCAAAAATAGATTCCTGAATACAGCATAATGAAACAAATTTGTCTTCAATGCATGAGACAGGGTGCTCGGGGCTGGTGCACTGGGATGACCCAGAGGGATGGGATGCGGAGGGAGGTGGGAGGGGGTTCAGAATGGGGAACACATGTACACCCATGGTGGATTCATGTCAGTGTATGGCAAAACCAATACAATGTTGTAAAGAAAATAAATAAATAAAACTGAAAAAAACAAAAAACGACAGAAAACCAAAACAAAAACATAGCCCTGACCAACACCCTGACCACAGAGTTGTGAAACCCTGAGCAGAAAACGCAGTTAAACTGTGCCTGAACTCTCAACCATAGAAACCGTGAGATAATAAATGGGTATTGTTTTATGCTGATAATTATATATATGTATTATATATATACACACACACACACACACACACACACATAACTCCAAGTAGTCTCGCAGATATTATGGGTTTTTTATGTTAAAGTGGCACTTGAAAACTCAGAAAACAATGACATATGGCTCCTAGATTTCTGAGAGGACAGATGGATCATACAAGTCCCATTTCTAAACCAAGGAGGGATCTAGCCATGACCGAGAGCAGAGGAGGGCAACTAGGAAGCGCTGTCACACTGGGAGGGCGTCTGTTTTACTTATATCACATGGACTCGAACATAATCAATGTTGGAGTGAAGAGAAAGTGATGTGGGGGACCACTTCATTGAAGTTTCAGGAAGGAATAAGAAGTAAAGAAAGTGGTGTCCCTTGACATTGTACAACCTGACAGTTTTGAGGAGGTGATTTTTGCATTATCCATCTATTGCAATATTCTATCACACGTGTGAGTCATTACTGTATACTTTTGAGCACAGGTCGCTATTTGTTCTTTAGACACTTATAGTTGATAAATATTCTCCCCAAATGTACTATAATCATGTGTATTCCCTCTACAATTTCAGTCTTAATGCAATTAATTTAATTTCCACAGATGTGTAAATGCAAAATGTGAACAAACAAAAAAAGATGTGCAAGGCATGTACCAGTTTATGCATTCCAGTAATTCAGTAAGTTTCATATTTATTCTGAATCCTCAGTTCAGTTCAGTTCAGTCGCTCAGTCGCGTCTGGCTCTGCGACCCCATGAACCACAGCACGCCAGGCCTCCCTGTCCATCACCAACTCCTAGAGTCCACCCAAACCTCTGTCCATTGAGTCGGTGATGCCATCCAACCATCTCAGCCTCTGTCGTCCCCTTCTCCTCCTGCCCTCAATCAAAAAGACCTCAGGGTCATTTCCAATGAGTCAGTTCTTCGCATGATGTGGCCAAAATATTGAAGTTTCAGCTTCAACATCATCCCTTCCAATGAATACCCAGGACTGATCTCCTTTAGGATAGTCTGGTTGGATCTCCTTGCAGTCCAACAGACTCTCAAGAGTCTTCTCCAACCCCACAGTTCAAAAACATCAATTTTTGGCACTCAGCTTTCTTTATAGTCCAACTCTCACATCCATACATGACCACTGGAAAAACCATAGCCTTGACTAGACAGACCTTTGTTGGCAAAGTAATGTTTCTGCTTTTTAATAAGCTGTCTAGGTTGGTCATAACATTCCTTCCAATGAATAAGTGTCTTTTAATTCATGGCTGCAATCACCATCTGCAGTGATTTTGGAGCCCAGAAAAATAAAGTCAACCACTGTTTCCACTGTTTCCCCATCTATTTGCCATGAAGTGATGGAACTGGATACCATGATCTGAGTTTTCTGAATGTTCTGAATCCTAACTTGGAATAAATACAAAACAAATGATTTTCAGTTATTTCTGTTTATGTCTTCATATTATTTACTGTTATAGTATTCCCCATTGGTGTTTATAAAGCTAGAATATTCTTCAGACAAAATTCAATTAAATTAATAATTTTCATAAAAGAGATTTCTGTTACTATCATTAATGCCCTTCATTAATGTATTTCTCTTCTTTATGTGATGACCTCAATAAGAAAATATCAAATGTACTTCTGTGACAGATATCGGCAAGAAAAATCCCAAAAACCCTCTGTATTTGCTAAAAGTATTTCAGCATGTTTGTACAGGAAAATGATATGTTTGTGGTCATTAAGAATTTATTTCCATTCTCTATTTCTCTGGTGTGTACTTGGAGGGAGGGAAGTCAACCATTGTCACCATAATCTGTTTTCTTTCCAGACATATTTTTCTCAGATGCTTCTCTTTCTCTAAAAATACCACATTCCCTCAGGTTACACTGTTTAGACAGAACTCCATCTTATCTTCATAAACCTGACTGCCCATCTGGGCCATGATGACTAATTCTTCCTAAACCTGTAACATGGATAGCAGTATGCTACTGACAATTGAATAACCTAAATTGCTTCCCCAAAGGTTTAGACATTAATAGAGAATATCTTTTTGAATCATGAGGGCATGGAGAGAGAGACTGGAGGTCGAATATAAAATGCAAGACTTTGAAGACAAAAGATTGAGATAAAAATCTGTATCTAAACAAACTTTCTTGATGCCAATGATGTCCCTAAACATAATACTGCATAGGTATCTATCTACTTAAAATTTTAAAATAAAACTTAGATTTAGTAAATATTCATACGGTTTTCTATAAAGTATGTCAATTCACACCTCCACTATGACTATTGCACTCATAACTCTCTTTTGACCAGTGGAAAATGAGGCCCATGGTATAAGTGATTTGTAGAAGGTGACAGTTACTGTGAGTTGAGTATTCTTACAGACACAATGTTGTTGAAACTGCTTCTCTAGTTCATAGTTTATTTCTAGAGAGGTTTTCAAGCTAAGCTAAATTTGCTGCCTCTGAAGAAGCCACATACTTATCAATGTTAGCTATTACACTTTGATTCAACAAACTCTGCTAACCAACCTTTCACCAGTATGAGCTCATGGCTTCTATCATTCTGTATATGACCTAACTACCATCCCTGGTTATGCTTATTTGTGGTGATACCAATTGCAGAGTAGAAATAAGGAACTGTGAAAAAAGAACTGACCTAAGTTACAATCTCATTATGCATGGTTACTGAAGGAGGCCATGTAATGGGAGTCAGAGATGGTAAATGAAGCCTACAGTTGTTGGGATGATACCTTGATGAGAGGCTGACAAATGACTCAGAGAGGAAATAGGACTGGGCAATATAAAGAAAGTATTAAACTCAAAGTTGAGGTTGAGTAGTCAGGGAGATGGTGAACTAGCAAGAGAGAAGAAAGACTTCAGTAGTGAAAATGTATGCTGTGTTATAAATTACATGAGAGTTGCATTTATTGCCGTGGAAACTATCTTTAACAGTAGTTTTTTCAGAGGAGGTGATAAGTTAGAAGGTTGGAATCAACATAAACACACTACTATGTTTAAAATAGATAATCAAAAAGGTCTTACTCTATAGCATAGGGAACTCAATACTCTGTAATAACCTATATGGGATAATAATCTGAAAAAGAATAGATACATGGACTTGTATTACAAATCACTTTGCTGTACGACTGAAACTAAGACAAAATTGTTAATCAACTCTAACCCAAAATAAAATAGAAATTAAAAGGTAGAATTCTTGCCCTAAAACTTATTGGCTCTTGGGTGGTGGTTGGTGAAATGTTGTGAAGTAATTAGCCTCCAACTAATAAAAAAAAAAAAAAAGAAAGAAAGAAAGAAAGAAAGCCTTACCAAGTACAAAAAAAAAAAAAAGGTAGAATTCTGTCAATTACAGATCATTGTGAAGGTAAGGTGTGGGCAATGCTTGCTTCCGGTGGGGAAGAATGGAATGGTAGCCTGAAGGTGATGAGAATCAAGTGTCTTGTCCTAAATATGGAACAGGAAATGTCCTAAGTGCACGAGTTCATCACAAAAGATAGGTATTGTTTCCTTTACAGTTAAATGTGCCATTTCAACTATGGCCCTTGGGACAGGGCCAGGGAATTACATAAGAAAAGTACTCTGGGATTAATTAGCCAAATTACCTCTCGGCAAGGTGCAAGCAGGGAATTGCATCATTAGGGTTGTTTCAGGCATTTGGACTGATTTGGGAATGGTGTGTCCAATATAGATAGATCACTGTGAAGTAATCTCTGCTCATCTCAGACAATGAATGAATACAGGGTCTGGAAAAACCAGTCCTAAGGGCAAAGAACTCCAAACATAATGTGATGATGGGATGTGTAGTGAGATCTGAAACATTGGATGACCTGCCTCTGAAGTGGATAAAGATGGATCCTGAAGATGCCCCTCATGACCTGGTGTTGTGAATGATACCATCTCTTTTCAGGGCTCGTCCCTGAGGGATTTATTAACCTTTATATGATTGTGCAACCTTATGTAAAACAGATAGTGAGTGGCAGCCTGCCATACAGCACAGGGAGCTCAACGTGGTACCTGCAGTGGCCTAGAGGGGCACAGTGCCAGAGCGGAGGGTGAGAGGGAGGGGCATATGCACACACATAGGTGATTTGTTTAATGCACAGCAGAGCTAACACAACATTGTAAAGCAACTGTACCCCACTTAAAAAAAAAATCCAGGTTGAATCCTCACCTCTCTCACATCTTAATCATTATGTTAAAACAAAAATTAGCATAAAAATGCAAAAAATCCTGGTTCCCTTATCATATGTAAAGGCATTAATACAGTGTCATTAGATAAAAAGCTAAAGGAACAAAGCAAAGTCTATCTTTTTTTCCTTAAACATACAGTGTGTAGATGGTAAAGAATCCATCTGAAATGAAGAAGACTAGGGTTCAGTCCCTGGTTAGAAAGATCTCCTGAAGAAGGAAATCCAGTATTTTATCCTGGAGAATTACATCGACAGAAGAATCTCGTGGGCTATAGCCCATGGGCTCAGCAAAAGTCAGACACTACTGAGTGACTAAGCACAACTTTAACCTTATATGTAAATAATGCCCAGAGAATCCAATTTTACATAACACAAATTATTGTTAACAGGCACGACTATCTTTAATAGGTTTTTAACAAAGTACATTGAGTGTGGAAAGGATTTGGGCAATAATCAAGATGCACTGATATATAAAATATACTGAGAAAAAAATCCATTAATTGAGATTATAAAAGAAAATATGTGGGTCACAGAGAAAGCAAGGGAATTTACAAAAAACATCTGTTTCTGCTTCACTGGCTGTGCTACAGTCTTTGACTGTGTGGATCACAAAAATCTGTGGAAAAATCTTAGAAGTGATGGTGTTTTGCCAAAAGTTTTCACTTCTGTCTCAGGTTCAAAGG
Organism: Cervus canadensis; assembly: GCF_019320065.1. Taxonomy (NCBI): domain Eukaryota; kingdom Metazoa; phylum Chordata; class Mammalia; order Artiodactyla; family Cervidae; genus Cervus; species Cervus canadensis. The sequence continues at coordinate 130,125 of NC_057418.1, forward strand.
ATTTGTTAACAAAGCAAGCCACTTGTTATATACAAATAAATAATGCAGATATTTATTAGAGAATTATCTAGCTTACTTTCAAGACACTAACATTAAAAGAAAAGAGAAATAGAACGAGCAGAGACTACATCACCAAACTGGGTTTTGACCAACATCCAGACTTACACAGGGCTGGGAAGTCCCATGTCACAGCACATCTGGAGTCCCAATTGGGAAAAGTTCCCAGGCAGCACCTCCGCTCTGCTCTGTGGGTGAGAATTCAAAGACTGTCCTTCTGGTTTTGATTTATAATCCCAGGACAGACTCCCAGATACATTCATCAATCTGGGACCAAAATGCAAGCCTGATTTCAAGAAAATGCTGTTGACTTTGCCATGGAAAATTTGGAATGTGGTGAAGCCTGGGGCTTGGTTGGCCAGGCCCCCTCCAGGGGCTCAACTGTCTCAGAATTCCTCTCCCATCTTATCTATGATGCTGCAAGTCTTGCACTCACAGCAGCCAATCCCAGTCACTCCCAGTCAGGGCAGTGCCCAGGTAAGTTAGAAGCAAGGTCACAGGCCTGCTCTGCTTTGTCTCTGAAGCCTAAACCAGACTATTTATTTACTTTCTTTAACAGATGGGAGTACCAGATCACTTGACCTGTCTCCTGAGAAAACTGCCTGTGAGTCAAGAAGCAACAGTTAGAACTGGACATAGAACAAATGACTGGTTCAAAATTGGGAAAGGGGTGTGACAAGGCTGTATATTGTCATCCTGTTTATTTAACTTATATGCAGAGTACACCATAAGAAATGCTGGGCTGGATGAATCACAAGCTGGAATCAAAATTGCCAGGAGAAATATCAACAACCTTAGATGTACAGATGATACCACTCTGATGGCAGAAAGTGACGAGGAACTAAAGAGCTTCTTAATGAAGATGAAAGAGGAGAGTGAAAAGCTGGCTTACAACTCAACATTCAAAACACTAAGATCATGGTATCTGGTCCCAACGTTTCATGGCAAATTTTGTTGTTCACTCACTAAGTCATGTCTAACTCTTTGCAACCCCATAGGCTGCAGCATACCAGGCTTCCCTGTCCTTCATCATCTCCCAGAGTTTTCTCAAACTCATGTCTATTGAGTCAGCAATGCCATCCAGCCATCTCATTCTCTGTTGTACCCTTTTCCTCCTGCCTTCAGTCATTCCGAAATTCAAGATCTTTTCCAAACATTTGACTCTTTGGATCAGGTAACCAACATATTGGAGCTTCAGCTTCAGCATCGGTCTTTCAAATGAATATTCAGGGTTGATTTCTTTTAGGATTGACTGGTTTGATCTCCTTGCTGTTCAAGGAACTCTCAAGAGTCTTCTCCAGCACCACAGTTCAAAACCATCGATTCTTTGGACTCAGCCTTCTTTATGGTACAATTCTTACCTCTGTACATGACGACTGGAAAAGCCATATTTTGACTACACAGACCTTTGTAGAAAAAGTGATGTCGCTGCTTTTTAATACTCTAAGATTGTCATAGCTTTTATTCCAAGGGGCAACCATCTTTTAATTTCATGACAGCAGTCACCATCCACAGTGGTTTTGGGACCCAATAAAATAAAGTCTGTCAGTTTCCATTTTTTCCCCATCTATTTGCCATGAAGTGATGGGACCAGATGCCAATGATTTTAGTTTTTGAATGTTGAGTTTTCAGCTATTTGTTTGACTCTCTTCTTTCACCTTCATCAAGAGGCTCTTTAGCTCCTTGTCACTTTCTGCCATTAGGGGGATATTATCTACATCTTCGAGGTTATTGATATTTCTGCCAGCAATTTTGATTTCAGCTTATGATTTATCCAGCCCATCATTTAACATGATGTACACTGCATATAAGTTAAATAAGTGGGGTGACAATATACAGCCTTGACATACTCCTTGCCCAATTTTGAACCAATCCATTTTTCTATGTCTGGCTCTAACTGTTGCTGCTTGACCTGCATACAAACTTCTTAGGAGGCAGGTAAGGTGATCTGCTATTTCCATCTCTTTAAGAATTTTCCACAGTTTGTTGTGATCCACACAGTCAAAGGCTTTAGTGTAGTCATTTAAGCAGATGTTTTTTGTTTGTTTGTTTTTTTCTGAAATTCTCTTGTTTTTCCTGTGATGAAACAGATGTTGGGAATTTAATTTCTGGTTCCTCTGCATTTTCTAAATGCAGCTTGTACATCTGGACACTCTGTTCATGTACTGTTGAGACCTAGGTGAAACATTTTTAACATCACCTTGCTAGCATGTGAAATGAGTGCAGTTGTGTGGCAATTTGAACATTATTTGGATTGCCCTTCCTTGGGATTGGAATATAAACTGACCTTCATGACAAATAGAAGGGGATAAAGTGGAAGCAATGGCAGATTTTATTTTCCAGGGCTCCGAAATCACTGGGGACAGTGACTGCAGCCATGAAATCAAGAGATGCTTTTTCTTTGGAAGGAAAGTGATGACAAACCTGGACAGAATATTAAAAAACAGATATATCACTTTGTTGACAGAGACCTGTGTAGCCAAAGCTCTGGATTTTCCAGTTGTCATGTATGGATGTAAGAGTTGGACCATAAAGGAGGCTGAGTGATGAAGAATTGATGCTTTTGAACTGTGGTGCTGGAGAAGACTCTTGAAAGTTCCTTGGATAGCAAGGGGATCAAAATAGTCAATACTAAAGGAAATCAACTCTGAATATTCATTGGAAGGACTGATGCTGAAGCTGAAGCTCCAAAACTTTGCCAACTTGACACAAAGAACTGACTCATTGTAAAAAAAATGAAACAAAAACATTGGTGCTGGGAAAGACTGTAAGCAGGGGGAGAAGAGGACGACAGAGGATGAGATGGTTAGACAGTGTCATTCACTAAACGGACATGGATTTGAGCAAACTCTGAGAGATAGTAGAGGACAGAGGAGCCTGGCGTGCTATAGTTCTTGGGGTTCCAAAGAGTCAGACACAACTTAGCCACTGAACAACATGTCGCTCAGTGTTCCAGTACATGTCACAGATACACAGAGAGCCAATATCAATCATCACAAACATAATACAATTCTAAGCATTACCTTGTGTTTGTTTCTTATTTTCCCGTATACCAATACTTAAGATGATAACTTTCTCTTTCATTTAAAAGATAGCATTTTTTTTTTAATATTAACTGAGATAATGGCTCACTGGTAAAGAATCAGCCTAATAATGCAAATGATGAAGGTTTAATCCCTCGGTCAGGAATATGCCCTGGATTAGGAAATGGCAACCCACTCTGATACTCTTGCTTGGGAAATCCCATGGACAGAGGAGCCTGGTAGTCTATAATAAAGTCAGACATGACTTTGTGACTAAAAGCAATGACAGCAAAAGGCTAATGCTAGGAATACCTCAAGAGGTGGAGTTGTCTTTTCCAGTGACCTTTAAAGAAGACCCAGGTTCTTCATCCCCCAACTTCCAATCATGAATTTCTGTACCTCTGTGAAGAATACAGCATCTGTTCTCTGCAATATTGGCAAGAGAGAACAGGCACAGGATGATAACCAGTCTCTGGAGTGCAATAGTGATCTAGTACATATGATTCTAGGGTTACTTAGTGATATAATTGGGGCAGAATTATAAGGAATAGGCTATTCAAGAAGTTCTGTCAATCCCTGTGATCCCTGTATCTGTTACTCATTCAACTGTGTCTGGAGGCATGAAATAGAGACATATTTTTTTTACAGTGAAGACACGTGAGTGCTAAGTCACTTCAGTTGTGTCTGACTCTTAATGACCCCATGGACTAAAGCCCACCAGACTTGACTGTCCATCGGATTCTCCAGGCAAGAATGCTAGAGTGGGTTGCTATGTCCTCCTCCAGGGAATCTTCTCCACTAAGGGATCAAGCCCACATCTCTTATTTCTCCTGCACTGGCAGGTAGGTTCTTTACCATCTAGAAGGCAAAGTAAATATACTAGAATAAAGTGAAATAAAGGGAGGGGTTCTTGCTAGTGTATTTGGTAAATTTACAAGGACTCCTTTGCTTAACAATGCAAGGAGTCCTCATTCATTTATTCAATAAGTGTTTTTGAATGGCTTTCTGAAGCCCAGCAAAATAAATATCAAAGTAGATAACGGGTGGACAAGAAAGGAAAGGAACTTGCATCTATCGAGGTTTGAATTACAACACATGGTTTTGTGTTTATTTTTATTTATTTCTGAATTTATTTGTATATGAAAGTATTTATTCACTGCCTCTGCAATTTTACACACTATGATGACACAGTTATAGAGGGCTACAAGTACATAAAAAGTGTGCAAAAAAAAAAACTATTTGAATCACTAATATTCCCTTATTGCTGAGCAATTTTACTAAACCTATTGTTTAAGTAATGTACTGGAATCATAGGATGGGAAGTTGAATTGACATAGGTGGAGGGATAGCTTGGTGAATGTTATCTCACAGGAGGCTTACCCAAGGAAGGAGGTATAAAAAAGACCCTCTCTGCAAAATGGCATATTGCTCCCCTTTTCTTAGTCTGGAGACAAATTAAGATCACCAATGACTACTTTCAACACTCAATTTAGGCACAAAGGTAAGTAATGGGTAATATCCAGAAGACTGTAATGATGAGACTACAAGAATCTATCAGTACCTGAACTTCAGCTCTCAGAATCTTTACATATGTAGTTTTGGTTGAAAACACTGTATCACTCAGAACACAATTTAGTACTGATTGCTTTTTTTATGGAAACTTTTACATGCTTATTCCTTAAGCTGTAGATGAGTGGGTTTAACATGGGGATGACAACTGTGTAGAAGACAGAGGCTATTTTGTCTGTGGCCATGGAGTAACTTGAGCTGGGTCTGAAATACATGAACAGGAGTGTGCCATGAAATATAGCCACAGTGGTTAAATGGGGGACACACATAGAGAAGGCTTTGTGTCTCCCCTCGGCTGAGTTCATCCTAAGGATGGTTGCTATGATGTAGCTCTAGGAGAAGAGGACGGTGATAATGCTGGTCCCCACAACACAGCTACTGGATATGAAGAGCATTATCTCATGGATGGATGTATCTGAGGACGAGATGGGCTAGCAAGGCTGGGATGTCACAGATAAAGTGATTGATGACATTAGAACTGCAAAATGATAATTGAAATGTACAACAGGTGTGGATTGCTGAATTTACCAAACCTTCCAGGTAGATAACAGATATTAGCTGGGTACAGAGTCTTCTGGACATGGAGACTGTATAAAGAAGTGGATTGCAAGAATATACAATGGAAAAAAGACAACCTCTTTAACAAGCGGTGCTGGGAAAACTGGTCAACCACTTGTAAAAGAATGAAACTAGAACACTTTCTAACACCATACACAAAAATAAACTCAAAATGGATTAAAGATCTAAATGTAAGACCAGAAACTATAAAACTCCTAGAGGAGAACATAGGCAAAACACTCTCTGACATAAATCACAGCAAGATCCTCTATGACCCACCTCCCAGAATATTGGAAATAAAAGCAAAAATAAACAAATGGGACCTAATGAAACTTAAAAGCTTTTGCACAACAAAGGAAACTATAAGTAAGGTGAAAAGACAGCCCTCAGATTGGGAGAAAATAATAGCAAATGAAGCAACAAAGGATTAATCTCAAAAATATACAAGCAACTCCTGCAGCTCAATTCCAGAAAAATAAATGACCCAATCAAAAAATGGGCCAAAGAACTAAACAGACATTTCTCCAAAGACATACAGATGGCTAACAAACACATGAAAAGATGCTCAACATCACTCATTATCAGAGAAATGCAAATCAAAACCACAATGAGGTACCATTACACACCAGTCAGGATGGCTGCTATCCAAAAGTCTACAAGCAATAAATGCTGGAGAGGGTGTGGAGAAAAGGGAACCCTCTTACACTGTTGGTGGGAATGCAAACTAGTACAGCCACTATGGAAAACAGTGTGGAGATTTCTTAAAAAACTGGAATTAGAACTGCCATATGACCCAGCAATCCCACTTCTGGGCATACACACTGAGGAAACCAGATCTGAAAGAGACACGTGCACCCCAATGTTCATCACAGCACTGTTTATAATAGCCAGGACATGGAAGCAACCTAGATGCCCATCAGCAGATGAATGGATAAGGAAGCTGTGGTACATATACACCATGGAATATTACTCAGCCATTAAAAAGAATTCATTTGAATCAGTTCTAATGAGATGGATGAAACTGGAGCCCATCATACAGAGTGAAGTAAGCCAGAAAGATAAAGACCAATACAGTATACTAATGCATATATGTGGAATTTAGAAAGATGGTAACAATAACTCTACATGCAAAACAGAAAAAGAGACACAGATGTACAGAACAGAATTTTGGACTCTGTGGGAGAAGGCGAGGGTGGGATGTTTCCAGAGAAAGCATCAAAACATGTATATTATCTAGGGTGAAACATATCACCAGCCCAGGCTGGATGCATGAGACAAGTGTTCGGGCCTGGTGCACTGGGAAGACCCAGAGGAATCAGGTGGAGAGGGAGGTGGGAGGGGAGATCGGGATGGGGAATACATGTAAATCCATGGCTGATTCATGTCAATGTATGGCAAAAACCACTACAATATTGTAAAGTAATTAGCCTCCAACTAATAAAAATAAAGGAAAAAAAAAAAAAGAAGTGGATTGCAAATGGCTATATAACGATCATAAGCCATGACAGCCAACATGAGACATTCCACATCTGCAAAGGTCCCCCAGAAATACATCTGTATAGCACACAAGTCAAATGGAATCCTTTTATGCTCAGATAGGAAATCAGCCAGCATCTTGGGAGAGACAGCAGAGGAGTAACAAACATCACAGAAGGAAAGATTGCTCAGGAAATGATACATGGGTGTATTCAGTCTTGGGTTCACCTTGATCAGCAGGCTCATCCTTACATTGGCAACCACAGTTATGCCGTAGACCGGCAGGAAGAGCAGGAAAAGCCTCTGTTGCACGTGCCTTCTGCCTGAACGTCCTAGGAATGTGAAGTCAGTAGCCACACTGCAGTTCTCAGCAGTCATCATTCAGATCTGTTGGGAAATTCCTGGTTGTGAAAGAAGAATTGGAAATGGAGGGTAAATATATCAATTTACTATCTTTATAGTTAAACCCCTGGTCCTTTTTAAGATTTCAGTAATCAGGAAAAGAAACAGACCTTCCTAGGACTACATGAGGCCAACAGACTCAGAAATATTCTCCAATTTTATATAAATAAAAAAAAATGTTGACAACAATACATTTGCAGAGCACTGTATAGTTTTGCCGGAGAAGGCAATGGCAACCCACTTCAATACTCTTGCCTGGAAAATCCAATGGACAGAGGAGCCTGGTAGGCTGCAGTCCATAAGGTCGCTAAGAGTCGGACACGACTGAGTGACTTCACTTTCACTTTCCACTTTCATGCGCTGGAGAAGTAAATGGCAACCCACTCCAGTGTTCTTGCTTGGAGAATCCCAGGGTCGGGGGAGCCTGGTGGGCTGCCGTCTTTGGGGTCGCACAGAGTCAGACACGACTGAAGTGACTTAGCAGCAGCAGTATATTTTTGCAGCACCCTTTCATTCGAACTAAATCAGACTGTTTCCAATCCAACTTGTGTAGTATTTATGTCCATGTTTGTGGCTTTCCTGATGTCTGAGATGGTAAGGAATTTGCCTGCAATGCAGGAGACCTGGGTTTGATCCCTGGGTCGGGAGGATACCCTGGAGAAGGGAATGGCTATCCACTCCAGTATTCTTGCCTGGAGAATTCCATGAACAGAGGATCCTGGTGGGCCCTACAGTCCATGGGGTCGCAGAGTCAGACATGACTGAGTGACTAACACTTTGCTATTTTGTCTAATACTAACGAAAGGATGTGTTCTGAGTCAAGCAAGGGTCTGACAATTGGGTGGTTCACATAACTTGTCTTTTGACAAGATTGCTGGGTTTTTTGGTTTGTTTTGTTTCTCAATGATGTAGAAATGTTGTTATACCCTGTGTTAGAGAAGAATGGTAAGTAAGAAGCACAGGTGATGAATATATTGCTTTCTTATTCCCCCTCTGGAGAGGGCAGAACTATAGCCAGTTTCTGAATATAAAAAGTCCTCACTTCCCCATTAACCTCTCAAGTCCATCAAACCTCAGCATAGGAGGGATAGATGATTCATGATTCAGGACCCGCTGGGATAGAGAGGATGGTGATTTTTGGATAAGAGGGTGGAAGGGTCTCTATGAACTAAATGATGAAATGCACATAGAATAACATGCCAGTGTGGACCATTCTCCTGTTTGGAAGTTGCAGTTATACTGGGAAGATGATGAGCATTTGAGATCCAGTTGCAGAGATGCTGGTAGCAAGGGTCATAGAGGCAAGAAAGAAGGTTTGGTTTGCTGCGTGAGTCTTTTCTGCCCTAACCTAGTCCTTCCACACTTTGTATTCTGCCATAATGGTTTCATAAGACACATAACATAAATATTCTCATGATCACACTTCTGTAACCTCAGAGACATTCACATCTGAGCTGAGGCCCCACTCCAATTCCCTAAAAATTTTAATATTGTTTGATTATTTTATTTGAGCCAGATTTCTCTTCAGTATCTCTGAGTTCTGCCTTTCTTTGGTTTAAGAATTACTTGTCTTTGGAAGGACAATGGAATCCTATGTCCTACTGCTATATTTTACCCAAACCAATTATGTGATATATAATGTCATCAGTTAGTCAATTCAGTCACTCAGTTGGGTCTGACTCTTTGTGACCTCATGGACTGCAGCATGCCAGGCTTCCCTGTCCATCACCAGCTCCCAGAGTTTGCTCAAACTCATGTCCATTGAGTCGAAGATGTCATCTAACCATCTCATCCTCTGTCATTCCCTTCTCCTCCACTTATCCTCTTATGTTCTAAGGGAATTTAAAAAACAGGAGTTGAATGTGGATGAGGGATAGAGAAGAGCATTGGAACAGTGGTCTAGTGATCACTGTGCAGGTTTTCAACCCTAGGACTTAACCTGTATATCTGCTTAGAAAGACATAATTAAGCAAAAATAATTTCCTTTAAAACTTAAAGCATTTATAGAAATATAATATGTATGTTATACATAATGCATAATATAACAGATACATTTTTAAAATAGTAAAAACATCTGACCATTTCCTAATGCATGTTTGCTCCTTTTATATTCCCTATTTATATGTATTTAAAATAAACAAGTTGTACAACTAACTAAAATAAAAGTGTGTGTATTATTTCATATGTTCCTTTGTTTATATATAATACCTTCTTTCAAAAAAGCATTAAAAAATAAGGAAATCTCAAATATAAATCAAAGAAACAACAAAGATATCAGTACTGTCCCAGAACTCCTGACTTGTTTGTTGCATGCAGTTCTGTCTGCAGGAACATTCAGCATTGCCTCTTGCCTGACCCAGATTATATAATTATCTCTGAGTCTGGTCCCTGGGTGGTGGACACTTGGTCTCTCAGGAATAAGTAACAGATATGATGTAATCTATCATCTGATATTCATACAAGTAAGCTGATTGCAAATGAATATAGACCTTTAGAATAGTTTGCCATTGGTCCCCCTCTACCTTAATGCCCAATATTACACTTATTCAGAACAGTGAATGCCTCTCATCTGCAAGCATTCCTAATTCCCAGTTCACCAATCCTTATGTGGCCACTTTGTTTTCATTCAATACATTAGAAAACAAATGCATACCTATTCACCCTCACACATGTACACAGACACACAAACACACTCTCCATTAAACATACTCATGAAACAAAGATTTTGTAAAAAGCAGCAAAAACCTCAACTTATTTATATTCCATAGGGATAACTAGATGTTTTCTATATAATTTGACTTTTAGTTTTTAAATACAAATGATGTTAGGATTATGTGTGTGTACAGGGAAGCCTGACGTGCTTAAATTCATGGGGTCACAAAGAGTTGGACACCTTGACTAAACAACAGCAAGGCTTTTTATATTATGTCATAATTACAGTCTCTTAGAAATAATTTGAATAATTATTTAATTGACATTGGTCACTTCCATTATATGGCAAGATTCATTAGTAAATAAGCAGATGGGTTCACCATGAAATAAAGCCCACATAGAGGGCAACAGCAACTTAGAAAACACTAACTTTCAGGAAATTTAAAAAACAAAATTAACACATATAAATACTGAAGAAACACAAATTTGACAAATGAAGAGTCAGAAAACTTTCCACAAATAAGGAGTATTAAACAGAAGTTTAAGATATAAAATGAAACCTGTGGCATTTAGGAAATTATACATATTGCTAGGAATGGAAGATAGTATAAATACAAACAGAATCATACAACATTAGTCACACCAATTTTGATTTTCATAAATTATTGTGTAATATTGGGAGGAAAATGTATACAAACAAATTTTCAGTGGAACCATTTTTTATTTTTACATTTCATCAGAGCCTCTTTCACATCTTTGTTCCATAGGCTGTAAATCAGAGGATTTAACATGGGAATCACAAGGGTATAAAACAAGGAGGTCATTTTATCTTCGTCTAGAGAGTAGGAAGTACTTGGCCTGAAATACATGAAGATCAGAGTTCCCTGGAAAATTGCCACAGCAGTTAGGTGGGAGGTGCAGGTGGAGAAAGCCTTGAACCTCCCTTCAGCAGAGCGAATCTTTATCACTGCTAGGATGATGTAACAGTAAGACACAAAAAGACCTGAAAGTGTAATCAGTTCAATGAAGCCAAAAATGATAAATATCACTAATTCAATGACCTGTGTATCTGAGCTAGATAGCAAGAGGAGAGGAGGAACATCACAGAAGAAATGGTTAATTTCATTTGACCCACAGAAACATAAGTGGAAAGTTAATATTGTAATTGTCAAAGCATCCGTAATTCCCACCATGTAAACCCCAGCCATCAGCAGCGAGCACAACTTGCCAGACATCTTGACTATAAAGCAAGGGGTTGCTAATAGCCATGTACCGATCATAGGCCATGACTGCCAACAGTAGACACTCAGAATCTGCAAAGGTACAGAAGATCAGGAATTGCAGAGCACAGCCATAGAAGGAGATTGATTTGTTCTTGATGAGGAAGCCTACCAGCATCCTGGGTCCAATGGCTGTGGAATAGCAGAGGTCACTGAAGGAGAGGTGGCTGAGGAAAAAGTACATGGGTGTGTGCAGCTGGGGGTCTGTTCTAACTAAAACGATCATCCCAAGATTTGCAATGAGAATAATGATATAAACAACCAGAAACGTGGTAAATAGAGTCACTTTGATTACCCGGCTACTACTAATTCCCAAGAGAAGGAATTCTGTCAAGGAAGTGCAATTTTCCCCATCCATTCTTCTTTATTCTTCTTGTAAAAATGCTCCAGAAATGACTGAGACAATGACAGATTAATGTTTTCACTCTTTTTGAGACAAAATATTATCTGTAAATCAGATATAATTCATTCCAGTACATTTTATTCTGAGAAAATAGCCCATACACATTTCCTCAGTATTTGATTTTAAAAGGTTAAGTGTGGGATAGGAGTTTTGAGAAAGTCTGACTCTAAATTTGGATGTCATCTATGATGTATGTGACTAGTTGGAACCTTCACTGCTTTATCTCAGCAATCAGTTCTTTACTGAAAGCTCATTGCATGTCAAACATAATATGAAAGTAACACTTTAATTAAAGACAAGGTTGGAGTATTCAACCTTATATTTTAAAGATACTTATCCAACTAAGAATACAAGTGATTACACTTCTTGAGTACGTAAGAATCATGATGTGTTTATTTGTCCATTTTCTTGTTCAATCGCTAAGACATGTGTGGCTCTTTCAACTCAATGTTGAAGCTTACCAGGCTCCTCTGTCCATGGGATTTACCAGGCAAGGACACTGGAGTGGGTTGCCATTCCCTTCTCCAGGGCATCTTCCCGAATCAGGGATAGAATCCCCATCTCCTGAACTGCAGGTGGATTCCTTACCACTGACCCACCTGGGGAGCCCAGTTTGCTTATTATTAAATAATAATAATTGTTTATTTGTTATTTATTAACAAATTATTTGTTGTTTATTAAATAATGACAGAATGAAATTCTGCTCTACTTTTTAATGTAGATGTTGAGCATTAGATATATTTTAGCAAAATTTTCTCTAGAAATATTCTACTGCTTTGCCACATTGTTATTACTTACGTGCAGGTGAAGTCTGATGCCAAAGGACATGTCTCTTGACCAGATAAAGAAAAATTCTAGAAACAAGCAGAAACAAGAAACTTTAGCTAATGCATTTTCATCCCTTTAGATTTTAACCTGGCTTGTTCATTAAAAATAGATGGGACAAAAGTAACAAACATATATTTGATATAAGCTTCTATTTGTGTGTATGTTTATATGTATGTGCATGTGTGTGCTTGTGTGTGCATGCACTCTGTTGATACACGAGAATTGGAGTATGAATGATCAACTGATTTTGCTTCAGATGAGTAAATATGGTGTGTGTTTTTTATGGATTAAATTTGCACAAATTATTAATAGCATTAGTATTGTAATAAGTCATTATGCACAGCAGCAAAGAATTTGCCTGCAATGCAGGAGACACGGGTTCAATTTGGGGCTCAGAAAGATCCCCTGGAGAAGGAACTAGCAACTCACTCTAGTATTCTTGCCGGGAAAATCCCATGGACAGAGGAGCCTGTTGGGCTACAGTCCTTGCAGTCGAAAAGAGTCAGACATGACTGAGTAATTGAGCACACACAGCACAAACAACATGACACTTTTTGCTGTTAAAATATTCCAAAGAAATCTTAAATCTTGGTTATACCTTTTCACAGTGCTTTAAAAAAATCCAACTTTCACCCTTAATTTTGTTTAAAATATACATATGTAAAATTGTTTGCTAATCAAAATAAATCTGATTTGTCCTGCTTTAATAAGAAATACAGTGGGGGACAGATATACACCCATGGTTGATTCATGTCAGTGTATGGCAAAACCACCACAGTATTGTAAAGTAATTTAAAAAAATAGAAATATGTTTTTTCCATTAGATTACAGATTATTAATCAAAGGAAATAAGTAAATAAAGTGTTCATTTACAAGTCTCTAAATATTTGCTTTCTTAGTTTTTGAAATTAAGGTTCTTATTCTTCATTCTTCAAATTTGGCAACTCAGAAACTTACCTGCGATGAGCAAGTTCTCCTGTGCTTGCCTCTGGAAGGTGAACAATATAGACAGATCACACTTAAGTTTTACTTAGTGACAGTTGGGAGTTAAATCTCTGAGGCATTTGCCCTCACTCTTCTGTGTTATGCAATCCTGTGATTAATTAGATTTCTAGTTTTGTATTTTCCCCCATGAATGCCGTAACAACTTTAGAAAAGGCCGAACTTTAATTATTCACACTTGAAGCAAATTGATCATATGAGATTTTTTTTTAACTTGTTAATGTGATGTATCACACTAATTTGCATCCTTATGATGCTTGCTTTGAAATTTTGTCAGATAGTTGCTTATCACCACTTAGGTTAGTTATTCTTCTGAGGTTTTATTTTGTTCATTTGTTTGGAATTTATTTCTCTGCTTCCTCACTTTACATGGAGTGAAATGAAGTGAAAGTCACTCAATCATGTCTGACTCTTTGCGACCCGATGGATATACAGCCATGGGATTCTCCAGGCCAGAATACTGGAGTGGATAGCCATTCCATTCTCCAGAGGATCTTCCCAACCCAGGGATTGAACCCAGGTCTCCCACATTGCAGGTGGATTCTTTACCAGCTCAGCCACCAGGGAAGCCCAAGAATACTGGAGTGGATAGCCTATCCCTTCTCCAGGGGATCTTTCCGACCCAGGAATTGAACCGGGGTCTCCTAAATTGCAGGCAGCTTCTTTATCCGCTGAGCTATTTATATGTATTAGGTAAGTCAGTTATGTTTCCTATCTCTCCACCACATAGGGTTCCCTGTATGTGAGCTGCATGAGCCTTTCTGTTGTGATGGGGCCAGCTACTGCAGGCGCAGTCCTAGGCGAATTGCCCTCTGGCCAGTTTGGCTAAAAGGTTCTGTCTGATACAGTGGCTGCTGGCCCACTGTTGGGCGGGCTTAGGTCCTGAGGTGACTGGCTACAGGCGTGGAGGGGCTAGGACTGTTCCAGGCCTGCTAGTGGACAGGACTGGGGTCCCTGTGGCTGGTCAGGGGCTTGGAGAGGCTGGAGCTCATTTCAGCCCATTGCTGGGAGAGCTCTGGTCCCTGGGCATCCAGCTGCAGCACCTGGGGCTCCTGGTCTGATGGCAAGTATCTAGCGGATGAGCAAGCCCTTCTCACTAACAGACCAGAGTGAGGACTGGGCAATGCTGGCTGCCATGAGTGTCCTAGCACCCAAATGAGTCTCAGAAGTGGCTGCTGCCAGCATCTGTGTTACCAAAGGAGTTCCACTTGGTTCCTGCTTCTACAAGAGGCTCTCCAAGACCAGCAAATGGATTTGATCTGGGCACCCTTAAAATTAAGGCCTTTACACTCAGACTCAGAGTGCATGAGATTATGCATGGACCCTTTAAGAGCTGAGTCTGTTTCCTGCAGCCATCCAGCTCTCTCATGGGCAAACCTTTCCAGCTTTCAAAGCCAGACCTTCCGGGCTTGTATTCCAGTGGAGGAGTCCTGGGCTAGGGAGTCCAGTGGGAGCTCAGACCCTTCACTCCCCTGGGGAGAGACTCTGCAATTGTCTTTATCCTTCCATTTGTGAGTTGCCCACCTGGGGGTGTGGGTTTTGACCATACCATGTCTCTATCCCTCCTACCCAATTCACAGTAGTCCTTCTTTTTATCCTTAGGTGTGGAAATCTTTTCTTCTAGTCTTCAGGTGTTATCATAAATAGTTTTTCTGTAAATAACTATCAACAGTGCTTGATATTTATATCATCATATAATTTTCTATGACATATGTCAATCCACACCTCTACTAATATTCTATCATTGTGAATCCTCTGGTTATTAAACATCAATACCAGTGATGTCTTTCATTTTAATATTAGCTACTATGTATTTTTTTTTCCTCATGACTAATACACTTGATTACCCATTTTTTAAAAATGCAGGATGAAATAATTGTTTAATGGGTCCAGCTTGATGGCATTAGGACTCCTGAAACACATGCTAACTATCTTATGATTGCCACTTTATCCAAGGTCTAACTGGCCTAGGGATATCACATATTCTATTGTTATGCATATGCTTAAAAAGAAAAAAGCACACACACCAATAGAATTGGCTATTGCCTTGAGAGATTCATACCAATGTAGTTACAGAATGTGGTAGCAGGAGTAGACAAGAAAGATTATTCAGACTAAGCCCATCTTTTAGCAGAGCAGACATTATGTCCCAAAGAGAAAAAGTGATTTGCTGGAGGTCACATTGCTGGTGAGCTGAAATACAAATTCAGACCCAATTCCATTATTGTTTCTTCAGTTCATAGAATGCTGAAGAAGAAGACTTCAAACTAGGTTAAATTTGCTGCCTCTTAAGACAAGCTACACACTTATTGATGTAGTGAGTATTAATACACACAGCAGAATCATCATACGTACACAGGCACAGATATGTTTTCATACTTTATACTTTCATACACACTATATTTTCATACTTTAAAAGTTTCATCCAAATATTCTTTAGAAAATTACATTATACTTGATCTGACAGAACACTGAGTGTTTACTGCTTGATAATTTTCTTAAAATTAAACACAAACAGAACCAGCAAATCCTATTAAAACAGTCTTTAAAGAAAAGAGTTTAAAAAAAAGGTAAAGAGGTTAAGGGATGTCTCTTTATCTTAAACACATATGAAAGATAGTCATTGAATCTAATTTTATGCAACAAAAAAAGATTTAATTTTTATAGACATGAATATGTTTAATATGTTTTTATTCATAAATTGAGTGTGGAAGGAGTTGAACTGTAATTAATTTCCTGATATGTGAAATATTCTATGAACAGCAAATATATTATCTGTAATATAAAATAAAATATTTTAGAGTAATGTATACTTTTGTGTTAAAACTCAATTCAATCAGTAATTGAAAGCAAATAACCTGCTGATAATTATGTTTTAATGTGTTGTTTTATGAAATAAGCCAGAAAGATAAACACCAATACAGTATACTAACGCATATATATGGAATTTATTTTTATTTTTTTCCATTTATTTTTATTAGTTGGAGGCTAATTACTTTACAATATTGTAGTGGTTTTTGCCATACATTGACATGAATCAGCCATGGATTTACATGTGTTTCCCATCCCGATCCCCCCTCCCGCCTCCCTCTCCATCCCATCCCTCTGGGTCTTCCCAGTGCACCAGCCCTGAGCACTTGTCTCATGCATCCAACCTGGGCTGGTGATCTGTTTCACCCTTAATAGTATACATGTTTCGGTGTTATTCTCTCAGAACATCCCACCCTCACCTTCTCCCACAGAGTCCAAAAGTCTGTTCTATACATCTGTGTCTCTTTTTCTATTTTGCATATAGGGTTATCATTACCATCTTTTTACATTCCATGTATATTCATTAGTATACTGTATTGGTCTTTATCTTTCTGGCTTACTTCACTCTGTATGATGGGCTCCAGTTTCATCCATCTCATTAGAACTGATTCCAGTTAATTCTTTTTAATGACTGAGTAATATTCCATGGTGTATATGTACCACAACTTTCTTATCCATTCATCTGCTGATGGGCATCTAGGTTGCTTCCATGTCCTGGCTATTATAAATGATAACCCTATATTCTTATGTTATTTTAAAGTGCATGATGTTCAGCACTTTTTATGCCTAATGAGATATATAGAATTAGAAAAGAAGTTAAATTGAAAACCTTGTATAACTCATCATCTCATCCTCCTGGAATCAGAGAAGAGTGACTCCATGTTCATTTTTGATGATGTAAAGTAAAATGGGTGGTCATGACAACCTGACATAATGTTATGTTTTTCATAAATGGATTGACTGTTAATTTATTACTGTGAGAACAACAGAAGTACTTAATTTAGTGTTACAAAGTGAGGATTACTTAATATCCATCTACTTGGCAATCACCACTACTTAAATTGTTAAGAATACAGTTCCTGTTTATTTCACAAATACACAGAGAGAGAATATAAGTACTTACAAATGGGATGCTAATGCAAATACTACTACTACTTTTTTCCCCATTGAACACAAATTTGTTAATAACCATTTCTTTACAACTGCAACTGTATTAACCAGGTTTTTATTCCCTAATTTTAAGAAGAATAATGCTATGAGCACATGAAAAGAGGTGGAGTCTTCTTTTCTAGTGAGCTTTAGAGAAGGTCCTGGTACATTGCCCCCAACTCCCACTCATGTAATTACTATAGAATTGTTCCCACTGATGTAATCAGGGCAGTATTATGGAGAATAGAAGATTGAGAAATTCTCTATATACGATGATCCCTGCCTCTGATACATATTTAACCTATGCCAAAAGATAGAAGCATAAGTGAATTTTGCCTAGAATAGATATTCTGTAATAAACTATTAAAAATAGAATTTTTTAAAATGTATGACAAAACCCACTGAAAAAATAAATAAATAAATAAAAAATAAATGTCAAAAATTGGCAAAGCTCATTTTTGCATCAATTTTTCAAGGGACACTTGTTTACTTATTCACTAAATATTTCTGAATGGCATCATGAAACCAAGCATTTTAAGTAGCAAAGTAGAAGCTTTGTGAACAAGACAGGCTAGGGTCTTGTACTTATGAAACGTTGAGTTAAGGTTTTTCTTTTATTTATTTACCTATTTTTATTACTTAAGTACTACTAAGTGTCATGATGGGATATGTGTAGGGTATTACTATTACACAGGAAAGGCAAAAACAAACCTTTTTACCCACTAACTCTCACTTTTGAGGGAGAAAGTTTATTAATCCCATTGTTTTAAAAAATATTGGAATATTTGGACCATCAGTTGAATTGGTGTGGGAAGAAGGATTCTTCTGCCCATGATATCTCTCTCAAGCATACACATGAACAGAGAAGAGATATATCTTTTCTAAAAAATAGCAAAGTGAACCCATTACTATTCTTCCTTAGTTTAGAGATACAATGAAGATAAATAATTTCTGACCCCTACATTCAATTTATGCATAAAGATAAGAGATGGAAAGTATCTAGAAGTTGTATTGGTGAGATTACCAGACTTAGTCAAAGTACCTGAACATAAGCTATCAGAATCTTTAAATAAATCATTTTGGGTAAAAACGTAATTTAGTGCCAATTGCTCTTTTCAGTGCAGTTTTCACATCCTGTTTCTTAAACTGTAGATCAGTGAATTTAACACTGGGATTAAAACTGTGTGGAAGACATGGGACATTTTGTCTGTGTCCATAAAGTAATGAGCTGGATCTGAGATATATGAGCAGGAGTGTGCCAAACAATGTAGCCACAGTGGCTAGCTGGGAGGCACATGTAGAGAAGGCTTTGCATCTCCCCTTGGCTGAGTTCATTCTAAGGATGGTTGTTATGATGTGGCTGTAGGAGAGGAAGACAATGATGATACTGCAACCCGGAACACAGCTGCTATAAGGGAACATCACAATCTCATTGATGGTTGTATCTGAGGAAAAGAGGGCTAATATGGGTAGGAAGTTACAGAAAAAGTGATTGATGACACTGGAATTGCAGAATGACAGCTGAATTGTGCAATAGGTAAAAACTGCTGGATAGATCAAAGCTTCTAAGTACACAAAAACTACAAGCTGAGTACAGAATCTCCTGGACATGACAACTGTATAAAGAAGTGGATTACAAATGGGTACATAAAGCTCATAAGCCATGATAGTCAACATGAGACATTCCACATCTGCAAAGGTCCCAAAACAATACATCTGAATGGCACATAAATTAAATAAAATCTTCTTTAGCTCAGATGAGAAATCAGCCAGCATACTGGGAGAGACAGTGGAGGAGTAGTGAGCGTCACAGAAGAACACATTGCTCAGGAACTAATACACGGGTGTGTGGGGCCTGGGGTCCACCTTGAGCAGCAGGACCATCCCTACACTGACAATCACAGTTACGCTGTGAACCAGCAGGAGAAGAATGAGGAGCGCCTGCTGCACATCCCGTCTGCCAGGAAGTCCTGGCATTACCAACTCAGGAAGCAGCGCAGCTCTCAGCCGTCATCACTCACGTCTGGGAATCCCTGGTTATGAAAGAGGAGATGGAAGAGGAAGATAACATCATCTTACTACCTCAGTATTTCAGTTGCTGATCCTTTCTGTATTTCAGTGATTAAGAAAAGAGATAATGCTAGGACTATGTGATGCAAACTGACTCCCTGTAAATTTATTTAATTTAGTATAACAACAATAATAATAATGATATCACTTCCATTTGCATAGCACTGGGCTGTTTGTTTCATTGAGTTAAACAAGGTTGTGGTCTGTGTGATCATACTGGCTAGTTTTCTGTGATTATGGTTTTAGTATGTCTGCCCTCTGATGCCCTCTTGCAACACCTACTGTCTTACTTGGGTTTCTCTTACCTTGGACGTGGGGTATCTCTTCACAACTGCTCCAGCAAAGTGAAGCCACTGCTCCTTACCTTGGATGAGTGGTATCTCCTCACAACCGCCCCTCCTGACCTTGAACATCAGGAGGGGTGGCCTATAAGCCCTCCTGCACCCATGCAGCCACCGCACTTGGACGTGGGGTTGCTCCTCTGGGCCGCAGCCCCTGACCTCAGGCATGGGGTAGCTCATCTCGGCATCTGCCCCTGACCTCAGGGGTTGGGTAGCTCCTCTCAGCCACCGCCACTGGTCTCAGGCATGCGGTAGCTCCTCTCGGCCGCTGCCCCGACCTCGGAGGTGAGGTAGCTCCTCTCAGCCCAGACCACAGTCTTGTCTAACTCAATGAAACTAAGCCATGTCATGTGGGGCCACCATAGACGGACAGGTCATGGTGGAGCGGTCTGACAGAATGTGGTCCACTGGAGAAGGGAATGGCAAACCACTTCATTATTCTTGCCTTGAGAACCCCATGAACAGGATGTAAAGGCAAAATGATAGGATACTGAAAGAGGAACTCCCCAGGTCAGTAGGTGCCCATTATGCTACTGGAGATTAGTGGAGAAATAACTCCAGAAAGAATGAAGGGATAGAGAAAAAAAAAAAAAAAAAACAATTCCCAGTTGTGAATGGGACTGGTGATAGAAGCAAGGTCCGATGCTGTAAAGAGCAATACTGCATAGGAACCTGGAATGTTAGGTCCATGAATCAAGGCAAATTGGAAGTGGTCAAACAGGAGATGGCAAGAGTGAATGTTGACATTCTAGGAATCAGCAAACTAAAATGGACTGGAATGGGTGAATTTGACTCAGATGACCATTATATGTACTACTGTGGGCAGGAATCCCTTAGAAGAAATGGAGTAGCCATCATGGCCAACAAAAGAGTCTGAAATGCGGTATTGGATGCAATCTCAAAAACAACAGAATGATCTCTGTTCATTTTCAAGGCAAACCATTCAATGTCACGGTTATCCAAGCCTATGCACCAATGAGTAATGCTGAAGAAGCTGAAGTTGAATGGTTCTATGAAGACCTACAAGAGCTTTTAGAACTAACACCCAAAAAAGATGTCCTTTTCATTATAGGGGACTGGAATGCAAAAGTAGGAAGTCAAGAAACACCTGGAGTAACAGGAAAATTTGGCCTTGGAGTTTGAAATGAAGCAGGACAAAGGCTAATAGAATTTTGCCAAGAGAACGCACTGGTCATAGAAAACACCGTCTTCCAACAACACAAGAGAAGACTCTGCACATGGCCATCACCAGATGGTCAACATGGAAATCAGATTGATTATATTCTTTGCAGCCAAAGATGGAGACACTCTATACAGTCAGCAAAAACAAGACTGGGAGCTGACAGTGACTCAGATCATGAACTCCTTATTGCAAAATTCAGACTTAAATTGAAGAAAGTAGGGAAAACTACTAGTCCATTCAGGTATGACCTAAATCAAATCCCTTATGACTATACAGTGGAAGTGAGAAATATATTTAAGGGACTAGATCTGATAGACAGAGTGCCTGATGAACTATAGACGGAGGTTCGTGACATTGTACAGGAGACAGGGATCAAGACCATCCCCTGGTCTTGGAAAGAAATGCAAAAAGGCAGAATGGTTGTCTGAGGAGGCCTTACAAATAGCTGTGAAAAGAAGAGAAGTGAAAAGCAAAGGAGAAAGGGAAAGATATTCCCATTTGAATGCACAGTTCCAAAAAAGAGCAAGGAGAGATAAGAAAGCCTTCCTCAGTGATCAGTGCAAAGAAATAGAGGAAAACAACAGAATGGGAAAGACTAGAGATCTATTCAAGAATATTAGAGATACCAAGGGAACATTTCATGCAAAGATAGGTTCGATAAAGGACAGAAATGGTATGGACCTAACAGAAGCAGAAGATATTAAGAAGAGGTGGCAAGAATACACAGAAGAACAGTACAAAAAAGATCTTCATGACCCAGATAATCATGATGGTGTGATCACTCACCTAGAGCCAGACATCCTGGAATGTGAATTCAAGTGGGTCTTAGAAAGTATCACTATGAATAAAGCTAGTGGAGGTGATGGAATTCCTGTTGAGCTATTTCAAATCCTAAAAGATGATGCTGTGAAAGTGCTACACTCAATATGCCAGCAAATTTGGAAAACTCAGCAGTGGCCACAGGACTGGAAAAGGTCAGTTTTCATTCCAACCTCAAAGAAAGGCAATGGTAAAGATTGCTCAAACTACTGCACAATTGCACTCATCTCACACGCTAGTAAAGTAATGCTCAAAATTCTCCAAGCCAGGCTTCAGCAATACATGAACTGTGAACTTCCAGATGTTCAAGCTGGCTTTAGAAAAGGCAGAGGAACCAGAGATCAAATTGCCAGCATCCTCTGGATCATGAAAAAAGCAAAAGAGTTCCAGAAAAACATCGATTTCTGCTCTATTGACTACACCAAAGCCTTTGACTGTGTGGGTCACAATAAACTGTGTGAAATTCTGAAAGAGATGGGAATACCAGACCACCTGACCTGCCTCTTGAAAAACCTGTATGCAGTTCAGGAAGCAACAGTTAGAACTGGACATGGAACAACAGATTGGTTCCCAATAGGAAAAGGAGTATATCAAGGCTGTATATTGTCACCCTGCTTATTCATCTTCTATGCAGAGTACATCATGAGAAACACTGAGCTGGAAGAAGCACAAGTTGGAATCAAGATTGCTGGGAGAAGTATCAATAACCTCAGATATGCAGATGACACCACCCTTATGGCAGAAAGTGAAGAGGAACTAAAAAGCCTCTTGATGAAAGTGAAAGAGGAGAGTGAAAAAGTTCACTTAAAGCTCACCATTCAGAAAACCAAGATCATGGCATCTTGTCCCATTACCTGATGGGGAATAAATGGGGAGACAGTGGAAACAGTGTCAGACCTTATTGTTTTGGGCTCCAAAATCACTGCAGATGGTGATTGCAGCCATGAAATTAAAAGACACTTACTCCTTGGAAGGAAAGTTGTGACCAATCTAGATAGAATATTAAAAATCAGAGACATTACTTTGCCAACAAAGATCTGTCTAGTCAAGGTTATGGTTTTTCCAGTGGTCATGTATGGATGTGAGAGTTGGACTGTGAAGCAAGCTGAGCACCAACGAATTGATGCTTTTGAACTGCGGTGTTGGTGAAGACTCTTGAGAGTCCCTTGGACTGCAAGAAGATCCAACCAGTCCATCCTAAAGAAGATCAGTCCTGGCTGTTCATTGCAAGGACTGATGTTGAATCTGAAACTCCAAAACTTTGGCCACCTGATGCGAAGAGTTGACTCATTGGAAAAAATCCTGATGCTGGGAGGGATTATGGGCAGGATGAGAAGGGGACGACAGAGGATGAGATAGCTGGATGGCATCACCGACTCGATGGACATGAGTTTGAGTAAACTCTGGGAGTTGATGGACAGGGAGGCCCGGCCTGCTGCGGATTATGGGGTTGCAAAGAGTCGGACATGACTGAGCCACTGAACTGAACTGTACTATTTGTGGCATTTTGTCATCTAAATTATTGACACATCAACCTTATTAGTATGTATGCCAATTTTTGCTACTTTTACTCATATTAAGAAACTGGTGTCCTCAGATCTGAGACAGTAATTCTTAAATTAATTGGTCCAGATAACCTACATATTCTGACAAGATAGTGGCTCTTTTCAATATTGCAGAAATATTGTTTTATCCTGAAATAGAGATACATAGCTAATGAGTGGTATAAATAATGGATGTGTCCCTTTGCTATTTCCTCATCATGAACAATTATGGAATAGGCAGACCTATTCAATTTTCCTGGATATACCATGCTCCTGTATCCTGTAAGTCTTTTATTTTCTCCCCACCCAGTATACATTCTTACTGTTGTTGTTTAGCCACTAAGTTATTTCTGACTCTTTTGTGATCCCATGGACTGTAAGCCACCAGGATCCCTGTCCATGGGATTTTCCAGGGAAGAATACTGGAGTGGGCTGCCATTTCCTTCTCAGGGCATCTTCCCTATCCAGGCATTGAAACCCGGTCTCCTGCATTGGCAGGCAGATCCTTCACCACTGAACCACCAGAGAAGTCCAATATCCAGTAACAAGTATCGTTAATTGGAGCAGGGAGGGAACTGAAGAGGGTGGAACTGTCTCCATAAGTTATATGCTGGAGAGCGCAGGTAGAAATATTCCAGGGCTGACCCCACTCCCCTAAAACTGAGCTGTTGCTCAGGGGACATTATGAAGAATGTTTGGAACTTAACATAGAGCTCCTGGTAAGACAGGTGACATTGAGGCAAGAAAGGCAGTATGGTTTCCTGCATGTATCATTCTGCCATAATTAACTAGAATGTATGTGATCTACTCACCAATAGATCAGATATGTAAGATGTTTGGTAAAATTACTCCTATGTCTTCAGTTCCACATATGCAAAAAGATTCACATATTAGTGATGCCTCCATCCCAATCCCCCAGACACTGTAATATTGGTTTACTGTTTTCTTTGATCCTTATTCTACCTCTCTGGTTTAAAGGAGTTGATGTTTCCTGAATTTCCTGCCCCAGTCTTACATTCTACACAATAGGTTATGTTATATACAATGTCACAAATATTCTCCTCTGTTCTTTTAGAATATTCAAAGAGTGGAGTTGCGTGTGTATGCAATGTTGATATATAAAAACTGGGGTGTGGTCTGACTTTTATTCTTTCTAGACTTAAGTATTATGGTGAATTTCCCAGGTGGTGCAGAGGTAAAAAATCTTGGGTGGGGAAGATCCTTTGGAGAAGAAAACGGCAACCCACTCCAGGATTTTTGCCAGGAAAAGTGCATGGACAGAGGAGTCTGGTGGGCTACAACCCATGGGGTAGCAAAGAGTTGGACATGACTTAGAGACTAAATAACAATAAAGAATTATGGCATTTGGATATCATAAATATTGTGTTATGGACTTGGATTTATACATATTGGTAGTTGTAATAATGTTATCTCTACTATTATTTAAAAAAGACAAGAGCAAATTGACCTGTACAATGACATTATGTGCAACAGTGAAAAATGGCTTGCATATCAACCTTGATTAAAATAAAAAAGCTAAAATATTTAATGTTCTTCTACAAATTATAAATTAGCTTGTCAAATTCACACAGGTTTAACAAGTAAGTATCTTTGTTTAGCTATTGCATTTTAGTGTTTATATAATTGAGCAAGCAAGTATAAAATGACTCATTTGAAACTGTTCAGTACTTCTTCACTTTGCTACAAAAGTAAGTCTCTCTGCCACTTTCCATATTCTTTAAATTTATCCATTTAGAAACCTACCTGCAATGAACAAGTCTTCCATCTTTTCACTCTGGTACATGTAACATAGGCAGATAGCTTTTTATTTCAGTCTGGCGACTATTGGGACTTAAGTCTCTAAAGCTTCAACTTTTATATTTTTATGTTATAAGAACATGGTAAATTAGATTTCTAGTTCTGTATTTTCCCCTATGGATGCACAGCAGCTTTAGCAAGGGTTGAGCTTTTAATACTTCTTTCTTTTCACAAAATTTATCACTCTCTGAAATTTATCAGAATTTATTTTAATACTATGCTTTATGGATACCAAAATCTACATTCTCCTCCCATGAAAAGAGATGCCTAATGAAATTAAAATAGATTTTTCCACTAACAATTTTCATGTCTTTCTCATTGCTGATCCAGTTTCTTCCATTTTTAAAGATTGCCTTCATTTCTTATTTATAGATATGACAATCTTACATGTTGCTTTATTCATTAGTCAGGGTCTGAGACCTTTTCCTCAAGGACATGTCAGTCACCCTTATTTCATTTTTTTTTTTTTGATTGTGTGGCTTCAGAATAATTTTCCTTTCTTCTAAGTTATGACTAGCCTAATAGTTAAATGAACACAAGTCAGGGTAATAGGAGAAAAACAAATTACTTTTCTACATATGGATGTCCCATAAAAAATATTGAGATTCAAAGTGACCAAAGCAGAAAGCTTTTATTCATTTTAGGCAAGAAAGCAGTAATTTGTGAGGAATTGACAAGACAAAGGTGTTTAGGCTTAGGACAGTAATTAGTAAGCATCTGGTCCCACCACTTCATGACAAATAGATGGGGAAAAAATGGAAACAGTGGCAGAGTTTATTTTCTTGGGCTCCAAAATCAGTGTAGACAGTGACTAAAGCATGAAATTAAAATATGCTTGCTTCTTGGAAGAAAAGCTATGACAAACCTAGAAAGTGAAAGAAAAGTGAAGTCGCTCAGTCATGTCTGACTCTGTGCAACCCTATGGACTGTAGCCAACCATGCTCCTCTGTCCATGGGATTTTCCAGACAAAATTACTGGAGTGGGTTGCCATTTCCTTCTCTGGGGGATCTTCCTGACCCAGGGATCAAACCCAGGTCTCCCACATAATAGACAGTTATTCTAGACAGTGTGTTTAAAAAGCAGAGACTTCACTTTGTCGACAAAGATCTGTACATTCAAAGCTGTAGTTTTTCCAAAAGCCACGTATGGATGTGACAGTTGGACTATAAAGATTGAGTACCAAATTGATGCTTTAGAAATGTGGTGCTGAAGAAGATTCTTGAGAGACCCTTGGACAGCAAAGAGATTAAACCAGTCAATCCTAAAGGAAATCAACCTTGAATATTCACTGGAAGGACTTATGTCAAAGCTGAAGCTCCAATACTTTGGCCACCTGTTGTGAAGAGCCAACTCACTATTTAAAAAAAAAAAAAAAAAAACTGATTCTGGGAAAGACTGAGGGCAGGAGAAAGGGGTGACAGAGGATGAGATGGTTGGATGGCATCACCAACTCTATGGACATGAGTTTGAACAAACTCCATGAGATGGTGAAGGACAGGGATGTCTGGTGTGCTTCAGTCCATGGGGTCGCAAGAAATTGGACAGGACTGAGAGAATGAACAACAGCAACAAGCAGTCAATAAAGAAGTAACAAGGTTTGGCCATGCAGACTTCTTGACCCATAAACTCCCTGTTTCTACCCTCTGGTACAGGGAGGGGAACTTTCAAATGAGAGATTTATTTCCTGCTCTCAGGGCTACAAAGGAGAATCAGAGTGTCCTGTTTCCACTGCTCTTTCTTAAGTAACTTTAATTCAAAGTATTAATATACCAAGCAGCATATTTTGGGGTGATATAGTCTGCTCTCCTTCAGCGGCATAATATCTATCACACATAGTTCACTCTTTATTTAATTTCCTATTCTATTTGTATACAGATAGATCTCATTTTATCATGCTTCATTTTGTTGTTTTTTCAGTTAGTTGTATTTTTTTTTCTTTTTTTTAATTATTTTTCTTTTTTAAAAAAAAATTGTCATACATTGATATGATCAGCCATAGATTTACACTTATTCCCCATCCCGATCCCCCCTCCCACCTCCCTCTCCACCCGATTCCTCTGGGTCTTCCCAGTGCACCAGGCCGGAGCACTTGTCTCATGCATCCCACCTGGGCTGGTGATCTGTTTCACCATAGATAGTATACATGCTGTTCTTTTGAAACATCCCACCCTCACCTTCTCCCACAGAGTTCAAAAGTCTGTTCTGTATTTCTGTGTCTCTTTTTCTGTTTTGCATATAGGGTTATCGTTACCATCTTTCTAAATTCCATATATATGTGTTAGTATGCTGTAATGTTCTTTATCTTTCTGGCTTACTTCACTCTGTATAAGGGGCTCCAGTTTCATCCATCTCATTAGGACTGGTTCAAATGAATTCCTTTTGACGGCTGAGTAAAATTCCATGGTGTATATGTACCACAGCTTCCTTATCCATTCATCTGCTGATGGGGCATCTAGGTTGCTTCCATGTCCTGGCTATTATAAACAGTGCTGCGATGAACATTGGGGTGCATGTGTCTCTTTCAGATCTGGTTTCCTCAGTGTGTATGCCCAGAAGTGGTATTGCTGGGTCATATGGCAGTTCTATTTCAAGATTTGTGGTCAATCTGTATCAACCAAGTCTGTCAGCACAGGTTTTCCAACAGAATTTATTCACTTCATGTCTCCATGTCACATGTTAATAATTCTCACAGTTTTTGAACTGTCTCATCATTAATCTATTTGTTCTGTTGATCTGTGATCAGTGATTTTTGACATTACTTTTACAGCTCATTGAAAACTCAGATGATGATTAGCATTTCTTCTTTTTTTTAGTGATCAAATACTTTTAAATTATGGGATTTGCATTTTTTAGACATAATGCAACTGAACATTTAATAGACTGTGATATTATGTGAATGTAACTTTAACATACACTGGGAAACCAAGCATTTCTTTTGACTCTCTTTACTGTGATACTCACTTTATTGTGGTAGGCTGGAACTCAACCCACAGTATCACCAAGGTCTGTTTGTAGGTAAGAATTATACATTCTTACAATGCATAAGAAGATGTCTATAAGTAATTGTTCCATGAATGTGTGTTTTTAAATAGTTTCCTGTTGTTATGCTGGTGAATGTTCTTTATCTCTGGTGATATAAGGCTGGTAGATGTTCAACAACAATTAAAAATAAACAGCATTTGAAGGTTTTTTTCTACTAATACAGTTCATATGAACAAAGATAATATTTTATTAAAAACATGTGTTGGGATACTTCTGTGGGAAAAAAAAAAAAAGCTAATATCCATTTGTTTCTGAAATAGCCTTTGTGTGTTACTCATAGGAAGAGAGAGAGAATGATGGTTACCAGGAGATGGGAGTGGGGGATTGAGAATATGCTGGTTAAATTGTACACAATTGTAGGAGAAATTAATTCTTCATTTTATGTACAGCATTGGGATTAAAGCTACAATACTGTATTATATATAGTAAAGTGTCTAGGATACTAGATCATAATTATCCCTCAACAAAAATGAACAATAATTATATGACTGATGCAGGTTTTAGCTAAAGGTATAATGGTAATCCTGTTCTAATACATAGATTACTAAATAAATACTGTACTACACAATTTCATGAAGCAAAGGAAATAACTAAAATATTGTCCCTGAAGTTGTGCAGCATAGCAGCCTTAGAGGATATGCTCTTTATTTTTCATGTTCAGCATGATAATATATGAATCATTTCAGGATGCTGACAAGCATATATTCTTATGTATTCATTAAATTCTTCTCCTGAATGTAACATAAAATAAAGTCTTCTTACTGTGAGTTTTGCTTATCACAATTAATTTATTTCTTTACCACAAAAAAGGCAAATGCAAAATTTTTGTGTATGGAAAGTAATTTATGAAGATAAATATAAGCCAGTATATGTTTACAAATACTCCAGGGGACTGTCTCCTCTGAAACCTCACTGAGAACTAGATAGAGACCTAGGTTTATTTTAGGGTCTTATAAACCTAGAACCCACTGTAGACTAAAAATCATTAAAATAAAATTATTGATATGTGATAAAGAGTGCCTGAATAATATATTAATTGTTGCCTTATTGTAATTATTAGAGTTATGATGTCTATTTAAATATACTTAACTTACACTACAGGAGATATTGCTGAGGCCAAGCACAAGCAAAGTACTTATAATAATTTGCTACATGTTAAACTGAAGGTGTTTGTGTCACTCAAGAGCTTTACTACCATTATCTAGTTACATATTTGAAGGTTGGAGTTTGTCCTTGCTTACTTCATTATGATTCCTTTGCAAAATCACTTTTCCCGTCAGGCACTTCTCTATTTCCCAGGATATAAAATCTCTTAGGATTTCACTCTGTTGAGATAGGACTTAAATTTAGCTTCCTAAACATGGCCGTCTCTGCAGACCATTTAGTATAACTTCCTGCCATTATGAGGGAATGAGCTGTTGTGTCTACATTATTATTAAAAATTGGATAATTAGCTTAACAAACGGTTTTACATTTAATTGAAGTTGACTTTCTTACATTACAAAAGAAAATCACAGTTAAAATTTAATACATCAGAAGCAAGCAATTGAGAAAGAAATATGAGTCCCCTGTGCCACTATACCTCTATTTGTAATACTCTATAGGAACAGTTTATTTATTAATACAAACACTTGCCTTTAGAAAATAATTGTGTGCCACTGAGTCATGGCCAATGAGTGTAAGTTCAGTATACCAAGGAGGGTACCAAGAGGGGTACCAAGGAGTACAAGATTCATTAAGTCTCTTTGTTTCTGGGAAAAGTATTAGAAGTACACATGGGCTTAAAAGGGGGTTAAATAAGACATTTTTGCATTACTAAATAATCTATGAAGATTGTAGTATTTATTTCACAAAAAATATACTGCACTGTTATGTATATCAAGAATTTCTAGGGATACAAATTTATAATAATAATTCTGAAGTTTCTGGTAATGGTAAACAGACTTTACTTTTGGAAAATGTTTTTGATGTGCAATGAATGAATCAGTTCAGTCAGTCGTGTCCGATTCTTTGCAACCCCATGGACTGCAGCATGCCAGGATTCCCTGTCCATCACCAATTCCAGGAGCTTGCTCAAATTCATGCTATATAGAGAACACTTAAATAATAACTATACAGATAAACATTTTTCCAAAAGGTTACCTGTTGACCTAGGTAAGTATAGACCAAGAAGTAACAATTTCCAGAATTAACAAAGCCTTTTATAAACTCCCTCCTAAATGGCTGATCTCTTACCTCCAAAGAGTAGATACTTTCTTGACTTTTACTGCGACAGATCAGTTTTGTATTTTTTTTTAAACCAGACATAACTGGATCTCTATAGCATGCAGTATTTTGTTCAATTACATGCAATCCATCCATGCTGTTGCATGCAGTTTCAGTACATTCACTGTCATTGAAATATCTTAATTTTTTGTGCATATGCATCATTTATTTATGTTAATGTTGATGAACAATCATATTTGCCACCAATTGGTAGTGAGTATACTATGAAAGGCATATGAATTAAATATATAGAAAGTGAAGAAAATGGTTAGAATTGGAATTAAATCATGCAAGACAAAGTATTTTGATGCTAGCTTTCCCTTTCTATGGAAAATCAAACCAGAAATCTCTTACAAGTCCTTAGCTCAAGCCCCTATTTGAATCACAGATTCTGTGGGGTGTTCACATTAAGTGACTATTTATCCTCCACATTCTGTTTAGGGTCAAGGATCTCACACATTGTACAAGTCAATCAATTTAAGACATCCTTTATTGAGATTAAAATTCTTCATTTAACATGCAACATTTTATTTTCTTCAGTTCACTCATTAGCCTTAGATTTGCTTATAAGGGCTAAATGCAGATGAAATTTGATTTTAGACACATTAGCATTTTGTGGTTTTTTTTTTTTTTTTCCTTTTTTAAGAGAGTAATGTGCTAACTGTAGAATATTTATACTTCTGAGATTGACACCCATCTTTGTGTCAGGCTTCATTCTGAATCAATCTCACTTCTGCCATGCTGCTGTTCAATATAGTATCTAGAAGGTAGAAAAACAGTCCAAGAGAAGGAAATGGCAACCCACTCCAGTATTCTTGCCTGGAAAATCCCATGGACTGAGGAGCCTGGTAGGCTACAGTCCATGGGGTCACGAAGAGTCAGACACAACTGAACGACTTCACTTTCACTTTTCACTTTCATGCATTGAAGGAAATGGCAACCCACTCCAGAATTCTTGCCTGGAGAATCCCAGGGACAGAGGAGCCTGGTGGGCTGCCATCTATGGGGTCGCACAGAGTCAGACATGAGGGAAGAGACTTAGCAGCAGCAGCAGATAAACATTTCAAAAGGTAATAACATTAAAAAAGGATTGAGAAAATATTATAAATACAAGAAACACCCCCTCATTTTTCTATACATCGACACATCCCCCTACCTGTCTCAGAATCCTAGAAAAGCTTTTACCCTGGAGTGTACTACCTATTCTCCTACTTGGGCTTTAATCTAAAATGTTTTCACTCAAAGGTGTCTTACAAAGGCACTTGGATAGACTTAGGTACCAAATTATTTTTGGCTTGTTTTATTGTAGCAAACACTCAAGAATGCACTTGATTCTTATAGGGTCCTTCAAAGGAATGCTTATGTCTCTGTCTACTAAATAGGCCACTTTCAGCAATTCAATCACCAGCAAACTAGAGTAGAGATATGTGAAGTTTTCAAATATCTTCTAGCCAGAGGAGAGTTTTTTGGTTTAATTATTTTAAAAAAATCATCTGTATGTCTTTAACTTTCCATTACTTTTAGTATTCACAAAGTTTATGTACTTAGATATAAGATGTGTGTATGTGTGTGTGAGTTTGTGCTCAGTCATGTCTGACTCTTTGTGACCCCCTAGGCTGTAGCCTGCCAGTTCCTTTGTCCATGGAATTATCCAGGTAGGAATGCTGGAGTGAGCTCCCTTTCCCTTCTCGAGGGGATCTTCCCGACTCAGGGATCAAACCTGCACTTCCTGCATCTCCTGCATTGGCAGGTATATTCTTCACCACCATACCATCTGGGAAGCAGATATAACATACAAAACGTGTGTTTAAGGCACATGCATTTAAAGCTATCAATAATTTTTTTTGCTTTATTATGAATAAATTTTCAATAAAATTAACTTCTTTCTTTTTCCTTTTCTCTCTTTCTCATTCTTTCATTTACCCACTTGCTATATACCTCCTGGGTAACAGTCCTTAAAATCAGAATGTTCATAACCCCACATTGAAGGAAATAATTTAGAAAACAGATACAACAATGATCTGAAGCACAGGCTGGTGTGTGAATCAAGCTCAGAGCTTGCAGGAGAGACATAAACTTCCTGGAGGAGGTGACTGGGTTGTAAATTGCAGCCCTCCAACCTGGACACACAGTTTCCTTAAATGACACGGTCTTGTCCACCTCATGGTCACCCTAACTGTCCAACCATCTTCACAAAACGCTTTCTCTGCTGACTTGCATCTCTCAGTTACTTCCTACTTATCTCTTAGATACCAAACTAGTTGTGTTCGTTTTCAGGGAGCAATTTTTAAATTTCTTCACTATATTTGAACAATGTGCTTTAGGTTTATGTTGTCCACTGTTTGCATTATTGTGCAAATATAGTTAATTATAAATACTGTGAATAATTATCTAATTAACACCTATCACTTCCATTAGAAAAGATTAATTCGTGTAAAAACTGCTAGATTTACCATTAAATTCAGAGGAAGCAAAAACTTGGCAAACTAACAGTTCAGAACTTTTCCACAAATAGGGAGCCTTAAATATAAGTTCAAGACATAAAATGGAAGTGTGGAGTATATAGGAAACAACACATTTTGGAATGACTTGAATATACTTATTGATCAAACCAGAGGAATCAAAACAATTTTGACTTAAATCATAGTGTAAGAGTAGGAGAAAAACATATACCTACAGCTTTACAATGGAGACACTTTCCATTTTTAGGCTTCTTCAGAGCCTCTTTCACATGCTTGTTTCTTAAGCTATAAATCAGGGTGTTTAACATGGGAATCACAAGGGTATAAAACAAGGAGGTCATTTTGTCTTCGTCTAGAGAGTAGGATGAACTTGGCCGGGAATACATGAAGAGTAGAGTTCCCTGGAAAATTGCCACAGCAGTTAGGTGGGAGGTGTAGGTGGAGAAAGCCTTGAACCTCCCTTCAGCAGAGTGGATCTTTATCGCTGCTAGGATGGTGTAACAGTAAGACACAAAAAGATCTGAAAGCATAATCAGTTCAATGAAGCCCAAAATGATAAATATCACTAACTCATTGGCCTGTGCATGTGAGCAAAATAGCGAAAGTAGAGGAGGGACATCACAGAATAAATGATTAATCTCTTTTGACTCACAGAAACACAGGCAGAATATTAATATTGCATTAATTAAAGCATCCACAATGCTGGTCATGTAAATCTCAACCATGAGCAGGGAGCACATCCTGCTGGACATACTGACCACATAGAGCAAGGGGTTGCTGATGGCCTTGTACCAGTCATAGGCCATCACTGCCAGCAGGAGACACTCAGAATCTACAAAGGTTCAGAAGATCAATGATTGCAGAGCACAGCCATAAAAGGGGATTGATTTGCTCTTGGCAAGGAAGTCTATCAACATCTTGGGTCCAGTTGCTGTGGATTAGCAGAGGTCACTGAAGGAGAGGTGACGGAGGAAAAAGCTTCACATTGACATGTGAAGCTGGGAGTCCATTTTTATTAAAATGATCATCCCAAGATTTGCAGCAAGAATAATGAGATAAACAACCAGAAACATGGTAAACATCACTTTGATTCTAGGGTCGCTATTAATTCCTAAGAGAATGAATTCATTCAAGGAAGAGCAATTTTCTCCATCCATTCTTTATTCTTCTAGAATGCTCCAGAAATCATAAGAAAAAAAAAAAGAGTGAGATCAAAGGTTTAACTCTTCTTGATATTTGGAAAAATATAATCTGTAAATAAGAAAAGATTTATTACAGTGTATTATATTTTTTATATCCTTTATCCTCATAATGTAGCTTAGAGATGTCTCATTTTATGCTGCTGACAAAAGTTGAAGTGTCTAGGATAGGATTTTGACAGCTTGATCCTCAATTTGGATGTCATCTGTGAGGTATTGGAATTGTGTGAAACTTCACTGCTTTATCTCAGCAATCAATTATGAGATTAGAGATCACTGCAGGTTAATATGATATGAAAGCAACACCCAAATTAAAGAGACAAAACTGGAATATACAACCTTGTATGTATAAAATAAATATCCAATTGAGCATAAAAGTGGTTATACTTCTTGAGTTATTTAAGAATCATATACCAGAAACCAACACAACTTTGTAAAGCAATTATCTTCCAATGAAAAATAAAACTTAAAAAGGAATCATAATTTGCTTAAGATTGTGTATTAAACTCACACAATGAGCGTATCTTGGAATTTAAAATGAACAATATGATATTACTATTCTCGGTCTAAATTAGTGTTCATATTTTTGAAACATTAGGTATTTCATAAGTTTTTATCTAGATATATTCCACATTATTGTTACTTGCATGCAGGAGTGGTGAGGGGTCAAAAGATCTGTCTCTTGATCAGCCAAACAAATTCTAACAAGTGGGATCAACACAGCCTTTTAGATTTTAGCCTCATTTATTCCAGGTGGCTGCTAAGGTAGGAGGTGCCTGAGACAGGGGTTCCATACCTGGGTTGCGAAGATCCCCTATAGGAGGGAATGACCACCGGAACCAATCCAGTGTTCTTGCTTGAGAATCCCATGGACAGAGGAGCCTGGCGGGCTACAGTCCACAGGGTCACAAAGAGTTGGACACAACTTGAAGCAACTTAGCATGAACACACATCCATTAAAAATAGAGATGGAAAAAGGAGCAATAAACATATCTTTGATATATTGCCTTCTATTTATGTGTACATGTGTGTGTATGTACTTTTGTTTCCCTGTTAATATATGAAAACTGGAATATGAATGATAGTTTCATTTTGCTTTAAACAAGTAAATATATTATGTGGTTTATACCAGGCTGAATTTATACAAATTTGTATTTTTATTGGGATATATCAGTGGTGACTGGGGAAATATTGAAAAAAGTCTTAAGTATACATATATCATTTCACGGTGATTAAAAATATGAAGATTATCTTATTAATTTTGATTATTAACTAAATTAATGTAACTTTTACTTATCTACTATCAAAATGAATCATTTTTCCCTTGCTGTAAAAGAAACATCATTTTTTGCTAAGAGATTTCAGACTATGACTAAAGAAAATAGATATCTATCTACAAGTTTCTAAATAATTTATTCCTTATTTTTTCAAATATAAAGTATCTTATTTTTCACTCTTATATTTGGTTACTTAGAAACCTACCTGTGATCAGTAAGTCTTTTGGTGCTTGCTCCTGGTAACTGAACAACATATGCAAATCACATTTAATTTTTCATAGTGACATTTGGGAGTAAGTCTCTAAAGCGTTTACCCTCATGCTTTTGTATTATGCAAACATATGGTTAATTAAATGTCTAGTTCTGTATTTTCCCCTGTGATTGATGCAACCACTTCAGCAATGGCCAAACTTTAGTTCTTTGAACTTGCTTCAAATTGATCAATATTAGAAAGGTAAAATTATTTTAATATTATGATTCATTGTTACTCTAAGTCGACACCATCTTCCACTCAAATTAGACATCTAATGAAAGTGAAACAAACTTTCTATTTAATTATTTTATGTTATCACTCATCCTGTTAAATTCTTAAGTTAATACATTAATTAAAATAATTATTTTACTTATTATTGTTTATTCTTAATCATTTTTTATTTTGTGTGTTTATTTCAGTGTCAAACCAAAAACTAATTTACAAGGCTGATGTCAAGTTTACCTCCTGTATTTTGTTTAGAATTTTTATGGTTTCCATTCTTATGTTCAAGTCTTTAACTCATTTTAAGTTGACTTTTGTGTATGGAATAAGGAGTACAGGTGGCACTTGTGGTAAAGAACCTGCTTGCCAATTTCGGAGACATAAGAGATCCCTGGTTGGATCACCAGGTAGGGAAGTTCCCCTGGAGAAAGAAATGACAGCCCCCTCCAGTATTGTTGCCTGGAGAATGCCATGGATGGAGGAGCCTGTCAGGTTACAGCCCATGGTGTTGTATGACCGAGCAACGCAACACAATTTCATTATTTCGCCTGCAGCTATCTAGTCATCCCAGCACCATTTATTAAAGAACACATTTGAATCAGTTCTAATGAGATGGATGAAACTGGAGCCCATTACACAGAGTGAAGTAAGCCAGAAAGATAAACACCAATACAGTATACTAACACATATATATGGAATTTTAAAGATGGTAAGGATAACCCTATATGCAGGACAGAAAAAGAGACACAGATGTATAGAACAGACTTTTGGACTCTGTGGGAGGAGGCGAGGGTGGGATGATCTGAGAGAATAGCATTGAAACATGTATATTATCTAGGGTGAAACAGATCGCCAGCCCAGGTTGGATACATGAGACAAGTGCTCAGGGCTGGTGCACTGTGAAGACCCAGAGGAATGGGATGGGGAGGGAGGTGGGGGGGGGGATCAGGATGGGGAACACATGTAAATCCATGGCTGATTCATGTCAATGTATGGCAAAAACCACCACAATATTGTAAAGTAATTAGCCTTCAACTAATAAAAATAAATGAAAAAAATAAAAATAAAAAAGACTATCTTCCCCATTGTATATTATTGGATCCACAATTGTACATTTACTAACCATGTATAAGGTGGCTTATTTGTTCCATTGATCTATGTGTCTGTTTTATTCCAATACCATACTCTTTTGATTACTATGTCTTCATAATATAGTTTGAAATCAGGAAATGTGATGCCTCCAGGTTTGATTTGCTTTCTCAGGATTGCTTGGCTATTAAGCATCCTTTTGGGTTCCATGTCTCTAGAGGGTTTTTTTTTTTTTTTCCTTGTAAAATATTGAATATGTTATGCTCTAAGAATTTAACAATTTCTTCTAAGTCATTTGATTTTTTTGGGGGGGAGGGGATGTATATTGTTCATAGTAGCTTCTTATGATCCTTTGTTTTTGTGTAGTATCAAGGGTCATATCCCTAAAGCCATTTATAGTATTAGTTATTTGAGACTTCTCCCTTATTCTTGGTAAATTTAGCTATTTTCCCCCTCCATTTTGTTAATAACAGAAGAACTGTAAAAAAAAGATCTTCATGATCCAGTTAATTATTAATTATAATTCACCTAGAGCCAGACATCCTGGAATGTGAAGTCAAGTGGGCCTTAGAAAGCATCACTACAAACAAAGCTAGTGGAGATGATGGAATTCCAGTTGAGTTATTTCAAATGCTAAAAGATGATGCTGTGAAAGTGTTGCACTCAATATGCCAGCAAATTTGGAAAACTCAGCAGTGGCCAAAAGACTGGAAAAGACTGCTCAAACTACCGCACAATTGCACTCATCTCACACACTAGTAAAGTAATGCTCAAAATTCTCCAAGCCAGGCTTCAGCAATACGTGAACCGTGAACTTCCAGATGTTCAAGCTGGATTTAGAAAAGGCAGAGGAACCAGAGATCAAATTGCCAAAATCCAATGTATCATTAAAGAAGCAAAAGAGTTCCAGAAAAAAACTCTATTTCTGCTTTATTGACTATGCCAAAGCCTTTGACTGTGTGGATCACAATAAACTATGGAAAATTCTGAAAGAGATGGGAATACCAGACCACCTGACGTGCCTCCTGAGAAATCTGTATGCAGGTCAGGAAGGAACAATTAGAACTGGACATGGAACAACAGACTAGTTCCAAATAGGAAAAGGAGTACGTCAAGGCTGTATATTGTCACCCTAATTATTTAACTTATATGCAGAGTACATCATGAGAAATGCTGGGCTGGATGAAGCACAAGCTGGAATCAAGATTGCCAGGAGAAATATCAATAACCTCAGATATGCAGATGACACTACCCTTATGGCAGAATGTAAAGAACTAAAGAGCCTCTTGATGAAAGGGAAAGAAGAAAGTGAAAAATTTGGCTTAAAGATCAACATTCAGAAAACTAAGATTATGGCATCTGGTCCCATGACTTCATGGGAAATAGATGGGGA
The DNA here is from genome assembly GCF_019320065.1 of Cervus canadensis. Taxonomy (NCBI): domain Eukaryota; kingdom Metazoa; phylum Chordata; class Mammalia; order Artiodactyla; family Cervidae; genus Cervus; species Cervus canadensis. The sequence continues at coordinate 168,313 of NC_057418.1, forward strand.
AACAGTGGAAACAGTGGCTGACTTTACTTTTCTGGGCTCCAAAATCACTGCAGATAGTGATTGAAGCCATGAAATTAAAAGAGGCTTACTCCTTGGAAGGAAAGTTATGATCAACCTAGATAGCATGTTAAAAAGCAGAGACATTACTTTGCCAACAAAGATCTGTCTAGTCAAGGGTATGGTTTTTCCAGTAATCATGTATGAATGTGAGAGTTGGACTATAAAGAAAGCTGAGCACAGAAGAATTGATGCTTTTGAACTGTGGTGTTGAAGACTCTTGAGAGTCCCTTGGACTGCAAGGAGATCCACCCAGTCCATCCTAAAGGAGATCAGTCCTGGCTGTTCATTGGAAGGACTGATGCTGAAGCTGAAACTCCAATACTTTGGCCACCTGATGTGAAGAGCTGACTCATTTGAAAATACCCTGATGCTGGGAAAGATTGAGGACAGGAGAAGGGAACAACAGAGGATGAGATGGTTGGATGGCATCACTAACTGGATGGACATGGGTTTGGGTGGACTCCAGGAGTTGGTGATGGACAGGGAGGCCTGGTGTGCTGCCACTCATGGGGTCACAAAGAGTCATACATGACTGAGCAACTGAACTGAACTGAAGTGAAAAGTACAGCTTTCGTGGTGATTGCCTTTTTCTATTTCATATGTTTTAACTCTGATCTTTCTTATTTCTTTTCTGTTACTAACTTTGGACAGCATGTTTTGCTTTCCTAATTCCTTGGGGGTATAAAAGTAGCTCTAGCTTTTTTTTTTTTTTTTCCATTAATGTAAGAATTTTTTCAACACAAATTTTCCTCTTAAAACTGTGTTTGTTGTAGCTTGTTATTGTCCTCTAATTTTTGGCATGACATTTTTCTATTTCCATTTGTCTCAATATATTTTTTAAATTTATTTTTTATTTCTTCTCTGAACTTCTGGTTGTTCAGGGATATGTTTAATCTCCATACATTTGCAAATTTTTAAACTTATTTCTCTAATTGAATTCTAGTTGTATACTGTTGTGGCTGGAATAATGTTTGATATGGTTTCAATTTTCTGTGACATTCTTGAATGAAAGTCTTATTGTCTGTCAGAGTAAGATGATCTGGAGACGTGTTGCCCCTTAAAGTGTTAGTCACTCAGTCATGTCAGACTCTTTGTGACCTCATGGACTGTAACCCAGAAGGATCCTCTGTCCACAGAATTCTCCAGGCAAGAATACTGAAGTGCGTAGTCATTCTCTTCTCCAGGGGATCTTCCTGATCCAGGGATTGAACCCAAGTCTCCCATATTTCAGGCAGATTCTCTACAATATCCCTAGAATAGTCATAAAAGCTGAGATACATTTTTGTGTACAAATTCCTTCCAGGGAGATACTGGTAAATTGGGATAAGAGGCCCACAGACGATTGAATAAGTCTATTTTAATTTTATAATCCCACTTATAGGGGTTAAAATATTCTTGCCTTTATTTCACATCTACTAGATCTCATAATAACAGCCAGTATGTAGATCAAATATATCTTTAGATGCTCTGATACAGGGCAGTCAAAAGGAGAAAGATTACCTAACCAGATTACACATGTATATTCTCTAAATTAGCAACAGTCCACCAACACTCCATTTTTCTTGGACAATATATCTCAAAAAATTTTTTCTACCATGTTTCTGCTCATAAATAACCGTTCTAAAATACTGTGTGTAAATTGAAGAAACACAGTACAGGTAGAAACCCCTGCAGTATTTTAATTCTGTGGAAAAGGTCAGTTTCTCACAAATGCCCCCTGTGGAAGCCAGAGAATCTGCTTGGGCTTTAATTTCATTCGGAAACGTTTTTGCACAAAGACACTTTACAACGATAGCTAGAAAATCTAAGAAACAGTGGTGTTTAACTGTAATAAATAATTAAAAGTGTAAACAGTGTAAACAATAAAACTGTAAAACAATAAAAACAGTGTAACAACTGTAATAAATAAGTACATGAATTTTACATGCTTCTCCAAAAAATCTGTGCTGTTTAGACATGCTGATTCAGTGCTTTAGCATCAGATTCTACAGCAGAAACCAACAAAATATATACATATTAAGAATGTAAACAGATGAATGCTCTTTGCTTCTAGTGTGATATGTATTTTCTTTTCATAGATCAGCACCCTAGTATTCCAACTATTTTATATTCTTTCTTAATATATATATATATACATATATATATTAAGTTTGAATATATGCTGCCCATATATTCAAGCCACATACAATATCTTCAGTTAATTTTGATTTTGTTAATTATTGATGTCTAATAAACACTCACAAATGTTATCTAGTCTTTATTCCTTCCTTTTTCTTTACTTCTTCCTCTCTCTCTCTTTCTTTCTCCATTTGTGTCCCAAACATTAGTTAAGTTCTTTGGATAATACAGATGGAATGCAGAATCCCTGGGCAAAGATTGCTCACAATCTCATACTGTAGGCCATGATTTCACAAGCAAGATGATATTAAATAGAATGACTAAAGAAAATGGTTGTCTGTGAACTATGAAAAGGAACATTTAATCAGAGACTAGAAGGGGAGGAGTTGATAACTAATTATTAAAGAAAACTATGTAATTTACCAAGGCACTTTAAACTGCTTTCAATTTTGGATTTCTTAATTCTAAAAAGGTTTGTGTATGTGTGTGTCTGTGTATTGAGTCGCATCTGACTCTTTGTGACCCCAGGGACCACAGTCTACCAGGCTCCTCTGTACCTGAAATTTTCCAAACAAGAATACTGGAGCAAGCTGCCATTTCCTACTCCAGCACATCTACCTGACCCAAGGTCTGAATCCGAGCCTCCTGCATCTCTTGCATTGGCAGGCAGATTCTTTACCACTGAGCCACTGGCAATCCCCTAAAAAGGTATACAGCTGCTCTACTCATGACCTCTGCAAGTATCAAATCATCTTCCTAGAATCTTTTCCTTTTCCAAATTATTTTTGAATCTGACAATTAATATCTCCATTCAAGAAAACCTTTCTTCTGCACACTGTGTTTTGACATTTGTTCCTAGATTTTTCACCCTAAGTTTTTACTTTTTTTTTTAATTAATGAAAATCTTAAACTTTACTATGAATTGTATGTGTGGTTAGTTAATAAATGTTTCTTTATTCATCTAGATTATAAGGTCTGTTTCTATACAAACTAATGGATTTTTTAAGAAACGTAAAGCACTTAGAGGCAGGCAAAGAAACAGTAAATAGTTGATAAATATTAACATACTTGAAATAATAATGCTTGAATGAATGGATACACCCAAAAAATATGACAGAATTTGAAGAGCCAGGAAGTTTTGCACAGAAAGAATTTCAGAGATAAGGTCAAGACATATAATGAAGCATGGCAAGTTTTGAAAACTGCAACAATTTCCTATGGCTGAACTTTAGTATAGATATTCATTTATTAAATAATTTGATAAAATTATATTTCTCACATATAATACCATATAATTTTGCAAAAATAATAACTACTATATGTGTCTGCATATGTGTGATATAAATATTTGAAACCATCTTTTATTTTTTAGTTTTTCTAGGGCATTTTTCACATCCTTGTTCCGTAGGCTATATAAATCAGAGGACTTAACATGGGAATCATAAGGGTGTAAAACAATGATGTCATTTTGTCTTGCTCTAAAGAGTAGATTGAACTTGGTCTGAAGTACATAAAAAGAAGAGTTCCCTGGAAAATTGCCACAGCAGTTACGTGGGAGGCGCAGGTGGAGAAAGCTTTGAACCGCCCCTCAGCAGAATGAATCTTTGAGACTGCTAGGATGATGTAACAGTAAGATACAAGAACTCCTGAAATCGAGCTCAATTCAATAACTCCAAAAACAATAAAAACTGTCAATTCATTGACCTGTGTATCAGAGCAGGAAAGAAGGTAGAGTGGAGGTAAGTCACAGAAGAAGTGATTAATCTCATTTGACGCACAGAAACATAAGCAGAATGCTAATGTCGTGTGTATCAGAGCATCTGTCATCCCCACCAGGTAAACCCCAGCCATGAGCAGGGAGCACGCCCTGCTGGACATGCTGACCGCATAGAGCAAGGGGCTGCTGACGGCCTTGTACCTGTCATAGGCCATCACTGCCAGGAGGAGACACTCAGAATCTGCAAAGGTACAGGCAATCAAGAATTGTAGGGCACAGCCATAGAAGGGGATTGGTTTGTTCTTGGCTAAAAGGTCAACCAGCATCTTGGGTCTGATTGCTGTCGAATAGCAGAGGTCACAGAAGGAGAGGTGGCTGAGGAAAAGATACATTGGGGATACAGCTGGGGATCCATTCTAATCAAAATTATCATTCCAAGATTTCCCAGAAGATTAATAAGATAAACAAGTAGTAACATGGCAAATAAGGTCACTTTCCCTCCCAAATTACTGGTAATCCCCAAGAAAATGAATTCAGTCACAGAGGAGCAATTTTCTTTTTCCATTCTTTAATTTTTCTCATCTAAATTTTTGACAAGTGATCAGGAAAACTATAGATGAACGTATGGACATCTGCAAAATATCTGTAAAGAAGAACACAGTCTCTTTGTGTAAATGTCATTTTATACTCAGAAAATTACCCAATCATGTAATTACTTTTTGAAGGAACATTGTTACCTACCTGGAAAAATAAAAACAAACAAAGAAACAAAAAAACAGTAATACACATTGAAAAAGTTTTATCTAAGTCTGAATGTCATCATGATGTATATAAAATTTTATGAGTTTTTCATTTTCCTAGATTTTTGCTTTCTTATCTATGGACATATAATTGGATGAATGTTTCATTCTATGTTCAAAATACCATAGAAGAGACACCAATGTTTGACAGACCTGGCTGTCAGTTACAGGATTAGGCATTTTCCATCTCTAGAAGTAGTTATTTGGACTCAAAAAATTGTTACCATTGTTATGTTTCTCAAAAACAGCTCAGATGATGTTGGTTTAAAATGATTGTCTATTCATTCTAGAGCATATCAGCAACTATTCATAATGAAAATCACTATGTTACTGTCCTAGTCTGTTTCCTTCAGCATTCGGTAGACATGAAATAAGTATTATTGACCTTTACCATAGAAATATGTTGTTGCTTTGCCACAGTACTCATTACCGATCTCTGCAGCACCCTGGTGCCAGGCGATGAATCCCTTGACCAGTCAAAGAAAAATGATACAAAGAAGTGAAAACATCGAATTTAACACACACATTTGCATTTCTTTGATTTTAAATTGGCTTTCATATTAAAAAAAAGAAAATGGGATGAGGTATAATAAACACCTCTGATAAATACAGTCTTCTTGTGTGTATGTATTTGCATGTGTTATGTCTACATGTATGCACGTCTCTGTTGATATAACAATTAGAATATTGGTGACAGATTTTCTTTAAGTATATATTAGCATATGATTTACATAGAATTGTTTGCACTTATTGCTATTTATAGTGTGGTACCTAAATTATTAAAAAACAAAACAAAACTAAAAGGTATGTATATACTTCCTCAATGACAAAGAGTAAAGGCTTTCCTGTGAATCTAAATTAAAAGAAAATAATTAAACAATCATTTTATAGATACTAGAGACACATTCTTCCAGTTCCGAGAAGAAAATATTTTTTGACCATTAAGTTTATAAATCTCTCATTTTTTTAATGGTAAGTTTTTCTCCTATATTCTTAAATCTAGAGATTCAAGAACATACCTAGAAGGAGCAGGTCTTTGTGCCCTTGCTACTGATGCCTAAAAAAATAAACAGCTAACGTTTTATTTTGCCTGGTAGCATTTGGGACTTAAATCTCTGAAGTTTCCATCCCCTGGCTCATTGTTTTCTAACATTTGGTTAATTATATTTCCTGCTCTTCATTTTCCCCTGTGAAAACAGTAAAAAAAAAAAAAATTGCAAATTTTGAGCTTTATTTCTTCACTACTGTCAACATATTTATCTGACAGGAAGAAACATACAGATTACGTTTATTTTAAGCTGCACATTTACACTGTGCATCTTACACTTTGACTAGTAAAGTAGAGATCCAGTGAATTACAAGATTTCCCCACTTAGTAATTTATATCTTCCTATCATTCATTTTGTTTCTACCTTTTTGAAATGTTCACATTTCCCATGTCATTTAGGAATATTTCCAGTAATAAAAGGATATGAAGAAATGTCAAAGCAATGCATGAAAGGCCAAAAGATTTTTAAAAAAATCAGTACCTAAAATCAATTCTGTCTGATTAATGCAAAGATTTGATTCAGTTTGTGGGGATACTTGGATTCCACTAACAACCATTAGAAATGAAAAGTGGGGGAAATGCACTTATTTTATACCTGCACTATATCTTTTTAGAACAAGGATTGACTCAGCTGGTAAAGACTTATTGTGACTCATAATTTTCTCTCTTTTTAGAGAGCTAAAAACAAGATATGTGTATTATAGAGAACTGATGATGCATTTTAGTCCCCTTAGGCTCCCAAATCACTGCAGATGGTGACTACAGCCATGAAATTTAAAGATGCTTGCTCCTTGGAAGAAAAGTTATGACTAACCTGGACAGCATATTAAAAAGCAGAGACATTACTTTGCCAACAAAGATCCATCTGGTCAAGGCTATGGTTTTTCCAGTAGTCATATGTGGATGTGAGAGTTGAATATAAAGAAAGCTGAACACTGAAGCATTGATGCTTTTGAACTGTAGTGTTGGAGAACGCTCTTGAGAGTCCTTTGGACTGCAAGGAGATCCAAGCAGTCCATCCTAAAGGAAATCAGTCCTGAATATCCATTGGAACAAATGACGTTGAAACTGGAACCAGTATTTTGGCCACCTGATGCAAAGAACTGACTCATTGGAAAAGACTCTGATGATGGGAAAGACTGAAGGCCAGAGGAGGAGACAACAGAGGAGGAGATGGTTTGATGGCATCACTGATTCTATGGACTTGAGTTTGAGCAAGCTCTGGGAGTTGGTGATGAACAGGGAGTCCTGGCGTGGTGCAGTCCATGGGGTAGAAAAGTGTCAGACATGACTGAGCGACTGAACTTAACCCCCCTTAACAATCATTTGATTAACTCTATACCTAATGAGTGGTATTACCATAGCAGTTCAGACACATTATTCAAGTAGTTAACTACTAGCTTGTGGAAATGCTGAAGAAGGTGGATTTTTTACCCAGTCGGCTCAGTGGGTAAGTATCCACCCTCAGTTGAGGAGATGCAGGAGACATGGGTTCAATCCCTGGATTGGGAAGATGTCCTGGAGAAAGAAATGACAACCCACTCTATTATTCTTACCTGGGAAATCACAAGAACAGGGAAACCTGGTGGGCTACAGTCTACAGGGTCGTAAAAGAGTTGGACACAATTTAGGGACTAGCAAACAACAGCAAACCTCACATAGTTTTCATTTTTCTATTGTGTTGGGAAAATTTAGGATATATTTTCTGAGTAAATTTCAAGTGTACAACACAGCATTGGCAATTATAGTCATCACATTGTGCCTTAGATCCCCAGACACTATTCATGTTATAACAGAAAATCTGAACCATTTGAGCAACATCAATATCACCTTCCCCCGACTCCTCTAGCCCATGGAGGGTTCTTTGAGTTCTACTTAGATTCTTTGAATTTGACTTTTTTAGATTCCATATAAAGGAGATTATATAGCATTTGTTTTTACTTTGTCTGACTTATTTCACTTAACATAATGCCTTCGAGGTTAATCCATGTTTTCAAAACTGTGAATCTAAAACAGCAAAATTTGCCACCCCAAAATATGGCTGTTTAGTATGACAAGTATATTGAGCTGAGTAATTTTTATTGTGCCAAATACTTCTATTTTAATCAATTTACATATATTTTCTTATTAAACTCTACAAGAATCCTATGACATTATGGGTATACCCATTTTATGATTATTCATTCATTCATTCCATGCATATTTCTTGAATTCTGACTTATTATATATAAGAGATCATTCTAGGTAATACCTAAGTGAAAAAAGGGGCAGTGTGGAGGCCATGATAGGAATCTACACGGTTTGATTGGAGGTCATCAGGGAAGGAGCTGGTACTGGCTGCAGGGAAAGGGAGCCAGGTAGGGGTGGGGGTCAGAAAGGTAGTGGGCAGCAGTTCCTGTGGGCAGATGCAAATGACACAGAAAAGTTTTTTTTCTTTTTAACTTGCCCTTAGCTGTCTAAAATAATTTAGATAGATCTCATGTTTCAAAGAAGGAACTACTATCATAGATGGGGACTGCAGAATAATATGAACTAGGTCTCCTAGACAGGGAGGAACCTAAAAAATTCTGTTATAATTTCTCTCTATGACTCATTGTTTCTGTTTCTCAGGAAACATTTGTCTACCAAACATTTGCTCTTTTCACTTCCTGGTGAATGGCTTTCCATTCCTTATTATTTTCAGACTCTGACCACTTTCTCCTTTGTTAGTTATATATGGTTAAAACGTAAAGATAAAATGAGATTATGTATACCTCCTTTTACCTGTCTTTGGAATTTCTCATGTTATGTGGATTCCATCTATTTATGTAATTAAACATTTTCTTCCTCTTGTTAATCTCTTTCATGTAAATTTAGTTATTAGATCTGCCAACATTCACTAGGAGGGCAAAATTAAATTGTTTCCTTCCTTAAAAATTCTTTACTTCCAAAAAGTCATGGAATTGTCCACCTTAAGAACTCTATAATTGTCAGGTCTCTGCCTGCTATCTCCCCATATCACTACATGCATCATTTCTATTTTACACTCTAATCTCCATTTGATGAAGCCTTTATTAAAAAAAATAGATACAGGATTTTCTTTATATTTATTACCTATTGTTTTTACTTCATGATGATATTGAGGTTAGTATGAATTATTTGGTATTTATGTAATTAATGTTAGTTACTTCAAAAAGATAATAAGATTTATTAGTATAGAAGCTATTCAAAGTGCCATGGAACACAAAACACTTAAATGCTCAGACTTCATTTAGTAAACATATAATGCACTATAAGAACAGTGAACTGATATTTGAATGAAAAAATGGACAAAAATTTAGCAAAACTAGAAAGGTTGAAAACTTTCTAAATAGAGGGGATATTATTTATAAATTTTAGACATATAATGAAGTATGGAGCATTTCTTAAAATTGAGCTTTAGAATGAATTCTCATTTTATCAATTAAATTATTGGAGACATCTTTTTTTCTCTTGTAACATTCAAAATAATTTTACAGTAAATAATTTATTTATGCTATAAATAAAGTTCATGGGTGCACATATGTCAAATATAAGTATTTAAAACCATCTTTTATATTTTAGCTTTTCTAGGACATCTTTCACATCCTTGTTCCATAGGCCATAGATCAGAGGGTTTAACCTGGGAATCACAAAGGTATAAAACAATGAGGTAATTTTGTCTTGATCTAGAGTGTGGGAAGAACTGGGTCTGAAATCTATGAAGAGTACAGTTCCCTGGAAAGTTGCCACAGCAATTAGATGGGAGGTGCAGGTGGAGAAAGCTTTGAACCTCCCATCGGTAGAGTGGGTCTTCAAGACTGCTAGAATGATATCACAATAAGAAACAAGGACTCCTGAAATGGAGCTTAATTCAACAAAGCCAAAAATAGTGAATAATGTCAACTCATTGACCCATGTATCAGAGCAGGAGAGAAGGTAAACTGGGGGTAAGTCACAGCATAAATGGATAATCTCATTTGACTCACAAAAGCATAAGTGGAATGCTAATGTCGTGTGCACCAGAGCATCTGTCATCATGTAAACCCATCATGTAAACCCCAGCCATGAGCAGGGAGCACGCCCCGCTGGACATGCTGACCGCATAGAGCAAGGGGCTGCTGATGGCCTTGTACCGGCCATGGGCCATCACTGCCAGCAGGAGACACTCACAATCTGCAAAGGTACAGAAGACCAAGAATTGCAGAGCATAACCATAGAAGGGGATTGATTTGTTTTTGACTAAAAGGTCTATCAACATCTTGGGACCAATTGCTGCTGAATAGCAGAGGTCACAGAAAGAAAAATGGCTGAGGAAAAAGTACATAAGTGTGTGCAGCCTGGAGATCCAACCTAATTAAAATAATCATTCCAAGATTTTCCAGAAAGTTAATGAGATAAGCAAGAAAAAACAGGATAAATAGGATTACTTTAATCCCAGGGTTATCAGTAATTCTGGAAAGTATGAATTCAGTTAAGGATGAGCAACTTCTTCTTTCCATTCTTCTATGCTCTTCTCTAAATTCTTGAGGAAATGATCAAGAAAATGATACAGACATGTGTATCACTTCTGGTGTTTACAGTATATTTGTAAGGAAGAACACAATTTATTTCTGCAATTTTCATTTTGTACTCAGAAAATGACTTGGTCAATAGTCACTCTTTAAAGAGGCATTTCTACCTACCTGATAATAATATAAATATGTGAGATAGGTAGTTGAGGAATTTGTTCTAAATCTACATGTTGTTCCCAAAGTATATTACAATCTACAAACTAATTACTCTGAGCATAACCTTTCTTGTTTCAAGAATATTTGGATGAATTAATGTCTCATTACATCATCAAAACAATGTGAAAAAAACAACAACGTTAGAAACACCAGGCTATAAGAGAGACTAGTGTTTTCTATGCTTGAAAAATTTCCATGCATACAAAAAGTGTTTACATTTTTTTATGTCATTCAAAGAACAATTTAAAACATTTATGTATTAGTATTAGAATAAATAATTACAACACACACTAATAACAATGAAGATAACTATGTTATTGATATTAGTCTCTAGTACTTAGTGAGGCACGCAATAATTAATATCACCTTTTCCCTTGAGATTTATTACTGCTTTACCACACGACTTGTTACCTGTTTTTGGAGTGTCTGGTGCCAAAGATGGAGTCTATAGAACAGTCAAAGCAAAGAGCTAAAAGGAAATGTAAACAGCAGAATTTAAAACACAGTGCTGTATTTCTTTGGATTTTGAATGGACTTTTATAGCATCCAAGTGGAAACAGGTTTAGTGAAAATAAATTCTTCTGAGATACACTGGTTTCTCTGTCTAGGGTGTGTATAATGTGTGTCATGTAGAATGTCTATTACATGTCTCTAATGTGCATAAGAATATAATATAAGTGAGGAGCTTTTCTTTATACCTTATGACATGGGATTCACATGAAGATGAATTTGCACATTTTAATTTTTAAAGTGCCACCTACATTAGTTTTTAAATAAGGTAAAACTAACAACAACAACAAAATCCTTAAATTTATCGACATACCATTCTGATGATAAAAGAAGCGAAGGTTTTCCTGTGAATCAACATCAAAATAAATTAATAGTCATATTATGGATGCTAATAAGTACAAACAGATTCTGACAGTTCTGAGAAGAAAATATTATTTCTGGACATTAAATTATATAATTTATTTAACAGAGTATGCAGGCATAAAGTGTTTTACAAACAAATTTATTTTCCCAAAACTGTAGCTATTTGTTCTAGAGTCTTGAAATCATTACCTGGAAAAATACCTGAGATGAGCAGGTCTTGGGTAGCTGAATAAAGAGATAGGCTCTTATTTTACCAAGCACAGTTCAGTTCAGTTCCATTCAGTAGCTCAGTCGTGTCCGACTCTTTGCAACCCCATGAATAGAAGCCATGGCCTCCCTGTCCATCACCAGCTCCTGGGTTTACTCAAACTCATGTCCATCGAGTCGGTGATGCCATCCAGCCATCTCATCCTCTGTCATCCCCTTCTTCTCATGCCCCCAATCCCTCCTAGCATCAGGGTCTTTTCCAATGAGTCAACTCTCCGCATCAGGTGGCCAAAGTATTGGAGTTTCAGCTTCAACATCAGTCCCTCCAATGAACACCCAGGACTGATTTTCTTTAGGATGGGCTGGTTGGATCTCCTTGCAGTTCAAGGGACTCTCAAGAGTCTTCAACACATAGTTCAAAAGCATGAGTTTTTCGGCGCTCAGCTTTCTTCACAGTCCAACTCTCACATCCATACACGACCACTGGAAAGGCCATAGCCTTTACTAGGCGGACCTTTGTTGGCAAAGTAATGTCTCTGCTTTCTAATATGCTATCTAGGTTGGTCATAACTTTCCTTCCAAGGAATGTCTTTTAATTTCATAGCTACAATCACTATCTGCAGTGATTTTTGGAGCCCAAAAAAGTAAAGTTTGATGCTGCTTCCACTCTTTCCCCATCTATTTCCCATGAAGTGATGGGACCAGATGCCATGATCTTAGTTTTCTGAATGTTGAGCTTTAAGCGAACTTTTTCACTCTCATCTTTTACTTTCATCAAGAGGCTTTTTAGTTCCTCTTCACTTTTTTTCCCATAAGGGTGGTGTCATCTGCATATCTGAGGTTATTGATATTTCTCCCAGTAAGCTTGATTCCAGCTTGTGCTTCTTTCAGCCCGGTGTTTCTCATGATGTACTCTGCATATAAGTTAAATAAGCAGGGTGACAATATACAGCCTTGACATACTACTTTTCCTATTTGGAACTAGTCGTTATTCCAGGTCCAGTTCTAACTGTTGCTTCCTGACCTGCATACAGGTTTCCCAAGAGGCGGGTCAGGTGGTCTGGTATCCCCATCTCTTTCAGAATTTTCCACAGTTTATTGTGATCAACACAGTCAAATGCTTTGGCATAGTCAATAAAGCAGAAATAGAAGTTTTTTGGAACTCTCTTGCTTTTTCAATGATCCAGTGGATATTGGTAATTTGTTCTCTGGTTCCTCTGCCTTTTCTAAAACCAGCTTGAACATTTGGAAGTTCATGGTCCACGTATTGCTGAAGCATGGCATGGAGAATTTTAAGCATTATTTTACTAGTGTGTGAGATGAGTGCAATTGTGCAGTAGTTTGAGCAATCTTTGGCATTGCCTTTCTTTGGGATTGGGATGAAAACCAACATTTTCCAATCCTGTGGCCACTGCTGAGTTTCCCAAATTTGCTGGCATATTGAGTTCAGCACTTTCACAGCATCATCTTTCAGAATTTGAAATAGCTCAAAAGAAATTCCATCACCCCCACTAACTTTGTTCTTAGTGATGCTTTCTAAGGCCCACTTGAATTCACATTCCAGGATGTCTGGCTCTAGGTGAGTGATCACACCATCGTGATTATCTGGGTCATGAAGACTTTTTTTGTACAGTTCTTCTGTGTATTCTTGCCACCTCTTCTTAATATCTTCTGCTTCTGTTAGGTCCATAACATTTCTGTCCTTTAACGTGCCCATCTTTGCATGAAATGTTCCTTTGGTATCTCTGATTTCCTTAAAGAGATCTCTAGTCTTTCCTATTCTATTGTTTTCCTCTATTTCTTTGCACTGGTCACTGAGGAAGTTGTTCTTATCTCTCCTTGCTCTTCTTTGGAACTCTGCATTCAAATGGGAATATCTTTCCCTTTCTCCTTTGCTTTTCACATCTCTTCTTTTAACAGCTATTTGTAAGGTATTCTCAGACAACCATTTTGCCCTTTTGCATTTCTTTCCTACAGGGATGGTCTTAATCCCTGTCTCCTGTATAATGTCATGAACCTCCGCCCATAGTTCATCAGGCATTCTGTCATCAGATCTAGTCCTTTAAATCTATTTCTCACTTCCACTGTATATAGTCATAAGGGATTTGATTTAGGTCATACCTGAATGGTTTCGTGGTTTTCCCTACTTTCTTCAGTTTAAGTCTGAATTTTGCAATAAGGAGTTCATGATCTGAGCCACTGTCAGCTCCCGGTCTTGTTTTTGCTGACTGTATAGAGTTTCTCCATCTTTGGCTGCAAAGAGTATAATCAATCTGATTTCCATGTTGACCATCTGGTAATGTCCATGTGGAGAGTCTTCTCTTGTGTTGTTGGAAGAGGGCCTTTTCTATGACCAGTGCGTTCTCTTGGCAAAACTCTATTAGCCTTTGCCCTGCTTCATTCTGAACTCCAAGGCCAAATTTTCCTGTTACTCCAGGTGTTTCTTGACTTCCTACTTTTGCATTCCAGTCCCCTATAATGAAAAGGACATCTTTTTTGGGTGTTAGTTCTAAAAACTCTTTTAGGTCTTCATAGAACCGTTCAACTTCAGCTTCTTCAGCATTACTGGTTGAGGCATAGGCTTGGATTACCATGATATTGAATGGTTTGCCTTGGAAATGAACAGACATCATTCTGTCATTTTTGAGATTGCATCCAAGTACTGCATTTCAGACTCTTTTGTTGATCATGATGACTACTCCATTTCTTCTAAGGGATTCCTGCCCACAGTAGTACATATAATGGTCATCTGAGTCAAATTCACCCATTCCAGTCCATTTTAGTTTACTGATTCCTAGAATGTCGACATTCACTCCTGCCATCCCCTGTTTGACCACTTCTAATTTGCCTTGATTCATTGACCTAACATACCAGGTTCCTATGCAATATTGCTCTTTACAGCATCGGACCTTGCTTCTATCACAGGCACACTGGGACTTAAATCCCTATGCTAGTGTGTCTAGGTTTTGACAATACACAAACACAGCATTAATTTTTTTTCTGCTTCTGTGTATCCCCCTGTGAATTCAGAAACAGCTTAGCAAAGTCTGAACTTTTATGTTTCAATATTGTCGCCAAATTAATATGGTCTGAAGAAAACTGCACAAGCTATTTACGGTGTTCCTAACAGTTACCCTTTATCTGCTCAAAAAGATGCACAACTTGAGAGTTGTGAGTTAAATTTTATTTGGCGTAAAATGAGGACTGCAGCCTGGGAGACAACATCTCAGGTAGTTCTGAGAGATTTCTCCAAAGAGGCACTGGGGGAAAGTCAATACAAAAACATTTGATGAAGGGGGAGCTCAGTGTAATCAAGTGTTATTTTACAAAAGGTTTTCTGCTAATCACAAGGAGCTAATGCCCCCGTGAAGGGATTTGGCAATTTTCTAGATATGAAGAGATGCAAGGATTAGGATCATAAAATCAGTTCCTGAAAATTTCTAGCTATCTAAAGACCTGTTCCCTGATAATCTATGTGAGCCTACTTCTGCTGACTCCAGAAATCCTGAGTCTGCCGTTTGATCCTCAAGACAATGCCTTCCTGTCCTGGGCTCACTCCTATGCTGCATTCCACAATCGGTCTAACTGCTGGGTCGGCGGAGCACTCCCCTCTTCATCAGTGGAAGGTGTCCCATGGTGGACATCTCCACTTCAAGGAAAGGACTTTCTCCAAGTCTGCAAATGCCTTCAACAATCGCATGTGATGCCTCTTCTTAAACTGATGACATCTAACAACCTTAAGATGGACTGATGTAACTATGGACATAATGTGACTTTTCATTTTGATTTTAACTTGGTTTAATGCCTATTTTGCCTTACATCTGTAACTGTATAATGGGGTTTTCTAACCGTCTAAAAGCTTTTAATTTACAAATAGTTGTCCGAGCTCCTATGAGTGCCACAGCCTCCTCCAACTATTACTTGGAGCCCCTGGATCAGACATCCTCACTATGAGGATTAGGAGAATATGTTGCCTCACCAATTTAGGGACAACGCCCCTTGTCAGCTCGGAAGCAGTTATGGAATGAGAACGACGCCCCTTTTCCCTAGGCAACATAATTCTCCTAAAAGAAAAGGGGGGAATGAGAGTCATTTCCTAGGCAGGTTGATAAGAAGTCTAGGGGTCCCCAAGGAGAGAGAGGTCTGGGATATTCAAGGAGGAAGAAAGGACAAACTTTTTTACTTTTTTTCCTCTACATTCCTTAGGATTATATAACAATAATGTATCCTGCCTGAGGACAGTCTTTGGATTAAACCCTCTGGCTAATTCTGTTATCTTAAAACATAAATTATGGGAGTAGGTCTGGTCTTTACAAGGATGTATCCTGCCTGAGGACAATCTTTGGATTAAACCTTCTAGCCAACTCTGTTATCTTAAAATGTAAATTATGGGAGTGGGTCTGGTGAGGTCTTTGCAACCTCCAGACATTCTTTGGATTCATTGGAGAGTATATAACTCCATTGCTAACACTAGCAAAGGGGTACTCTTTTCTCTATCTCCTTTATACTTTAATAAAACTTTATTACACAAAAAAAAATAAATAAATAAATAAATAAAATAAAGACCTGTTCCACCATTTTCCCTAGGGCACAGAGTGCCTCACTCTCCACCCTGAATTCCCCTCACAGGCTGTCAGCAGCTGCAGCAACACAGGGTTTAGTTTCCACAAAGGCCGATGGCAAATGCCCTTGTTGTTGTTCAGTTGTTGGCAAAGATTTTGGCAAGTGCAAAGAGATCCAACCAGACCATCCTAAAGGAGATCAGTCCTAGGTGTTCACTGGAAGGACTGATGCTGAAGCTGAAACTCCAGTACTTTGGCCACCTCATGCAAAGAGTTGACTCATTGGAGAAAACCCTGATGCTGGGAGGGATTGGGGGCAGGAGGAGAAGGGGACGACAGAGGATGAGATGGCTGGATGACATCACCAACTCGATGGACATGGGTTTGAGTAAATTCCGGGAGTAGGTGATGGATAGGGAAACCTGATGTGCTGTTATTCATGGGGTCACAAAGAGTTAGACACGACTGAGTGACTGAACTGAACTGAACTGACTGAATTTGTAGTTGACACCTCCATCAATATTCTCCTTCTCTAGTCAGAGGAAATCTAACAAAAATCAAATAGATCCCTCTTCTCCAAATTCTTTGGATTGTTCATTGTGTTTTAGATGTATTCTCTGTAACTATCTCATGTGGGATATTACTACACTTTGATCATATTTATTTTTATTGAAATGTAATATATATATATATATATATATACACACACACACACACACATACACACACACACACAATTAAGAAACTGATCATGTTTCAAAAGTTTTGCTATCATTATTTACTTCTCTGTTACACATATGGTGTATGTAGAATTGTTCTCAGTCCCCTAATTCTACTTCTATCCAAATTAATTTTTTCCTCAGGTACATCCCTATCTTCAGGAATGCAAAAATCCCTTGGGTTACATTTTGTTCAGCCGGAAGCAAGTGTTAACTTTTTAACAGACCTGCTCCTCAAAAACATGTGGACTAGCATCATTTCTATCTTCCCCCACATAACAATTTAAACCTGAGTTTGGGCAGCTACATTGTTAATTGCAAGGTGGGTAACCTAAAATATCTCCCAATAGGATTTGTGCTTCACTAAAAATGGAGATTTTAAGTAATCAAAAAACATCTTAAGGAGAAAATGTATGCTTCAGATAGAAATGAGAAAAAACAAAAGTCATTTTGCAGGTTTTTCCTGGTGCCTCTGCTGACATAAAGACAATTCTATGTTGGCAAATACTACCCAGAAGATGACCTTTTTTAGACTCTCATGGCCTGTTCCTCAAACGTAGAGTACTATGACACAGAGCTCATTGCGTGGTCCAGTACTGAAGTACATTAGCGCTCCCCGCTGCTGTGAGAGTGACCAGGAGGGTCAGTGGGTGGACGAATGCAGTGCTGCTCTACAAGTGAGGGAGCGCTTTCAGTGATACAAAGATCAATAATGTACTAAGATACTCTGGTAATTATGCTCTACATCAATTTCATAAATCTATATGAATAACCACTTTATATAAGAAAATTTTAGACTTAAAAATAAATATTAACACTTTTTACAATCTCATCGAGAAAAAAATTAAAATATACATACAGAAAAAAATTTTCATCTAAAAATGTATACCGCAAAAACACTTTCAAAAATGGAAAGATTCCTGCACTCAGAATCAGATCAAAAAAAGAACATTACTGGATTCTCAGAAATTGTCCCTACATCCATCAGAAATTGATTTTCTGTGTGATATGTGAGTTTGTATATTTTTAAGGTACAAAGTAGTGACATCATACAGCTTTTACACTTCTATGTCCAGCTTTTTTCACTCAAGATTATGTTTGTGAAGTTTCCCCATGCTCTTGTATGAGGATGTAGTTACTCATTCTCATTGCTCTGTGTACTTTTCCAGCATACAAACTTATCATAAAGTCACTTGTCTAATCTGAAGCAGGAGTCAGTAAACTTGACCTGTAAAGTTTTATTGAAGCTGTGACACACCATTTATTCATGTAAGAAAGGCAGATTTCCAAGCAAATACATAGTTTCATTAACACAGCTTAAGAGAACATTTCCATGAGTAAGACATATGGATTTGTTGAGCCATCATTGGTTCAAGGTTTGAGAAAAGTTAAGTCCAGGCTGAACCAGGTGTCATTCTGACAACACAGAATTTAAAAGAAACCTCCTTTTAATTTTGTATAGAGAAGGAACAAACAAAACAAACAAGCAAACAAGCAAAATGTCTGCCACTTGCAGTCTATTTCCTCTGCTTGGGGATTCCTAGCCTTCCTGCCTGTTACCCTCTCATAAGGAGTCTATGAGATTTTGAACTTGGATAACAGGGCATGTAAAACAGCTGTTTTTAAAAGTTTTTGGCCTACTGAAACTCACACTGTCTCGATGGCTTCATGTAACTGACATTTCAGGGTGAGTAAGTGAGTGAAAGTCACTCAGTCATGTCCAACTCTTTGCAACCCCACAGACTATACAGTCCACGGAATTCTCAAGGCCAGAATACTGGAATGGGTAGCCTTTCCTTTCTCCAGGGTATCTTCCAAACCCAGAGAATGAACCCAGGTTTCCCACATTTCAGGTGGATTCTTTACCAGCTGAACCACAAGGGAAGCCCTAGAATACTGGAGTGGGTAGCCTATCCCTTCTCCAGGGGATCTTCCCAACCCAGGAATCGAACTAGAGTCTCCTGCACTGCAAGTGGATTTTTTTTTTTTTTTTTTTTTACCAGCTGAGATAACCAACGTATATATTCAGATCATTTCTTTGATTGAATGTGAAGTGACTCTTTTTTTTTTCATATTGTTTCCAATGATATGGATGGATTTACACAACAGTAAAGTTATATTTTATAGAAGCAGATCATATCACCTGAAAAGAACCTTAGAGGTAATCTAGCTTAAATCCCTTTTCTACACAGGGTGATCTGAGGGATAGAAAGCAAGAGTGTGGTATTTAGAGTGGTGTTCCTGCCTGGTTCATAGCATGGTTCTAACTAATGAGAAAGCCATCCAGGGAAGCTAAAGATTTCTGCCTCTAGCTTTAACCCAGATCCTCCTACTTACTGGTGTCATGAACATTACTGCTGTTCTATTTGTAAGTAGTTTACTTGTGCAGCTTACAACAAGTATGAGTGTGTCTATCCTTTGCATTAGACATCTACCAAATCTAACACTGCCTTGCCATGTTTCAGTCCAGGTCAGTCACTCTGTCATGACTGACTCTTTGCGACCCATGGACTGCACGCCAGGCTTCCCTGTCCATGACCGACTCCCGGAGCTTGCTCAAACTCATGCCATTGAGTCAGTGATTGCCATGTTTATGCCAAAGTATTTCAGTGGCAAGGATGCAAAAAGAGGTCAAGATATAGGAATTTGACTGTAATATTAAAACCTTACATCTGGCATTGATAAATTGCATTTGCACAATGATATTTTCCATGAGTCATTGGTGCATGTATGAGGAGAATATGATGTGAAGACATTAGAATGGTAAAGAATGAAGAATACTGAAATTGACAGGCTAGAATAAATTTTGTGTTGTATTGTTCCTTTTTTTCAGATTATTATCAGGAAAGAAGAATCATTTTGCCCAAATTCCTATCTGACTAAGAAATTATCTTGAACAATTTCTATAATTTCTAGTTAATTTCTTCAATTCAAGAAGAGGAAGCCTACAATCAACTGAATCAGTTCTATTTTTGGAAGTCCACTTAATGGGCTTAAAATTTTCTTCTCTTTACATATTAGTTACTAGGTACAATAAAATGGGCTAGTATTCATATTGACTCAGTCTTTAGATGCTGATGTTAAAATTGATCATATATATAAAGATGGATTAATTAGATCCATGTTTATTAACCACTGAATTAATGGTATCCATTGACATCCATTTTGATTAGCTATATTTCTGACCATGTTTGCTGCCATGTTGTTGCCTTATTGTTGCAACAAGTCAAAAGAAGTTTGAGTGAATTGATAAAGTATGCCAGGAGCACACATTTAAGTCTTTTATCTTATGCAAGAATTTAGAGTTTTCCTTAACATGTCATAGTGTTTTACAAATACCACCTTGAACAACAGAGGAATTATGTAGGCTTTATTTTTCCATTCTGAAATATTGTCACATAAGGACATTTTACAGTGGCAGCTAGAAAATTGAAGACCATCAGAGGCTTTTAATTTTATAATTGTAATGAATAAATATCAGTCTTTCAGTACATTATGGTATTTAAAATACATTGTCACATCCTAGCTTTCTCAACCAACTAATTTAGTGCTTTAGCCTTCAGGAAGCCAGATCAAAGGCAGATGAAATAGTCAAATAGCAAGAACTCAGAGTTTATTCTTTCTAGTGAATGTCTTTATAGTATATGTATAGTATATGTCTTTATAGTGAATGCTTTTATAGTATATTATCTTAATGTCCAAAACCATTCTATGCACCTTCCAAACAAACTTGTGTATATGTGTTCGATATATTAACTGTACTCTGATATACATTTTTAAGCTACTTATCAAACCCTCATTTAATTTTGTATTAAGGAAAGTGAAAGTGAAGTCTCTCAGTCCTGTCTGACTCTTTGCAACCCCATGGACTATAGCCTACCAGGCTCCTCAGTCCATGGAATTTTCCAGGCAAGAATACTGGAGTGGATTGCCATTTCCTTCTCCAGGGTATCTTTCCGACCCAGGGATCAAACCTGTGTCTCCCGCATTGCAGGCAGACGCTTTATCATCTTGAACCATCAGGGATGCCCAGTTTTGTATTGACTATAATTGACATACAGTTGTATTGACATATAATTGACATATGATTAGCAGTGAAAAAGTGTTGTCTTCTATTTTTAGTTTACTACATATTTGTTTATTTGAATGCAATGCTCATTCTTTAGCAAAGAACTCTGATAAACAGGATAATATAAAGTAATCTTTTAATTAGGTGGTTTATTTTGTGAACCACAAGAGACAAAGAGGGGTATTTAACCAGAGCTAAGAATAAGGAAAAAGGGAAGAAAATTGGTGAGCAGAGAGTCACAGAAGAATTGATAGTTGATAATGAAGCACAATTATGTACTTTACTATGATTCTGTCCACTGTCCCTTACATTTTTTTATTGTGTGTGTGTGTGTTTAGCTGTATTCAGATAAAATTGACAAATAGCATGCATATAGTACAGGGCATGAAGATTTAATATATTTGTACATTGTGAAATAATTACTACAATAAAGTTAGTTAACACATTCATCAATTTACATAGCTATCATTTTGAGTGTGCATACCATGAAAACCCTTAAGATCTACTCTCTCAGCAAATTTCAGTCTTACAATACACAATTGTTAACTAGAGTCACAATGCACATGTGACTAATTCATGACTAATTCATCAAGTAGCAGAAAGTTTGTAAACTTTGACCAATATCAACCATTGTTCCCACCTTTCAGCCCGTAGCAACAGCCAATCTATTCTCTATTTCTATGTGTTTGACCTATTGGATTCTACATGCATGTGAGACTGTATAGCACTTGTCTTCCTCTGTATGAATTATTTCATTTAGCATATGCCTTCATGGTTCTTCCATGTTGTAGCCAATATGGCTTCTTCTAACATGTATGGATTCATACACTTTAAGATCTGAGTAACTGTCAGATCCTCTGCCTGCTATTTTTTCATCTTCCAAATTGAATCCTTTTCTGATTTGACTGAATATCCAAAGATGACTTTCCTTTAGACTGGTTTTAGATACTTTTACTTTTGAATAATAGACCACTATGTGTTAGCTCATGATGAATTTCAGGCTTATTATGAATTACATGATTGTTTAGTTAATACATTATTAATACTAGCTTATATTTAGTAGTATTAAACTACAAGATATACTGTAGTACATAAAGAACCAAAAAGCTCAAAGATCAATGAATAAAATGCACTATAAATATTAGCATAATTTAAATAGTGCTTGACTAAAAACTGAGCAAAAACTAACATATTGAAAAAGTCAGAAAAAATTATCCCAGAAGCTAATGCCATATACAAATTCTGGAAATATAAAGAAGCATGACAGGTGGGGGAAATAGCAATATACCTCAAATAGAAATTATGTTTATCATGTAACCTACCATTTAATTTTAATAAATTATCAATCACCATATATGTATGGATGTGTATGTGTGCACGTATACAAAATATAAATTTTTAAAACCATTTATTCTTTATTTTTTCAGGATCTGTTTCACATCCTTATTCCTTAGGCTATAAATCAGAGGGTTTAACATGGGAATCACAAGGGTGTAAAACAAAGAGGTCATTTTGTCTTGATCTAGAGAATAGGAAGAACTCGGCCTGAAATACATGAAAAGCATTGTTCCCTGGAAAACTGCCACAGAAGTTAGATGAGAGATGCAGGTAGAGAAAGCTTTGAACCCCACTTTGGCAGAGTGGATCTTCAAGGCCAATAGGATAATATAACAATAAGAGACAAGAACTCCTGAAATGGTACTCAGTTCAATGAAGCCAAAAGCAGTAAATATCAGTAACTCATTGACCTGTGTATCTGAGCAAGATAGCAATAGAAGAGGAGCAACATCACAAAAAAAGTGGTTAATCTCATTTGACCCACAGAAACATAAGCAGAAGGCTAATGTCATGTGTATCAAAGTCTCTGCTATGCTCACCAGGTAAACCCCAGCCATGAGCAGGGAGCACACTCATGTCCTGCTGGACATGCTGACCGCATAGAGCAAGGGGCTGCTGACGACCTTGTACCGGTCATAGGCCATCACTGCCAGCAGGAAACACTCACAGTCTATAAAGGTATAGAGCACCAGTAATTGCAGGGCACAGCCATAGAAGGGAATTGATTTGTTCTTAGCAAATAGGTCCACCAGCGTCTTGGGGCCAACTGCTGTGGAAATGCTGAGGTCACTGAAGGAGAGGTGGCTGAGGAAAAAGTACATGGGTGTGTGCAGCTGGGGATCCATCCTAATCAGGGTTATCATTCCAAGATTTGCCAGAAGATTGATGAGATAAACAAGGAGAAATATGGTAAATAGGATCATTTTGTTCACAGCATTATCAGTAATTCCCAAGAAAATGAATTCAGTTATGGAGGAACAATTCCCTCTATCCATTCTTGTTAGTTCTTATGTAAACTTCTGAGAAAATGATCAAGAAAAGGACACTTGCATGTGTAACACTTTTTGGTATCTACAAAATGTCATAAGACAGAATATATTTTTCTATAAATGTCTTTTTATAATTAGAAAAGTATTCAGTCATGTACCCACTCTTTAAAGAGGCATAGCTGTCAATTCTTCAATAATAAAAAAGTATCTGAGAAAGACCTTTGAGAAATTGCATGTAAATCTAGATGTCATTCATGAGGTTTGTTGCTTTCTACAAGCTCGTCTCTGAGTGTTAGTTTCTTCATCCCAAGGAGTAGATTTAGAGAAATTTAACTCTTTACCTCTTGAGAAAAACCTAGAAGAGATGCCTGTGTTAGACACAGACTGTAAGACACAGGACTGAGCATTTATGATGACTGAAAATAGTCACTTATATATAAAAAATGAAAGCAATTTTTATGTTTCTCAAAAAAGCATGATTGGTTTCAGAGAATTTGACTTTGTTCCAGAGTCAGTATATCAACGACTAGTAATAAAAAAAAAATTACATTACTTGTTTTAGTTTATGTTATGGTCAGTATTTGCTGAGACATGAATTAAGTATTATTGACCTGGTTTTCTAGAAATTTATTCTTGCTTTCCCACAATGTTCATTACCTCTTTGTGTAGTGGCAGTTGTCAAAAGGTGAATCTCTTAACGAGTGAAAAAAAGAACTAAAAGGAAGTGAAAACAACAGAATTTATTGTATGATTTGCATCGTTTTAGATTTTAAATGGTCTGTTAGTTACTAAATTGGAAATAAGATGAGGGACAATAATGTTTCTAAAATTCATAGACTTTCCTCTATGTGTATAGGTGTTAATGTTTATAAGAAGAGAATGTAAGCAATGAACTTTTTTCCCTCAGAACTAAGTAAACATGGCATGTGGTTCATGAATTTGTACATGTTTTTATTTTAATTGTGGTACCTAATCTATTTTAATAAAACAAAACATGCTTTAAATTCATGTATACATTTTTCCAAAGATAAAAAGAGTAAATATTTCCTGTGAATAAAGAGCAAAATAAAACAAATAACCAGTTTCATTGTGGATATTAACAAGTTCAGATTCTTGTGATTCTGAGGTTGAAATATTTTTAGCCATTGATTTCAGATTTTAATGAGTAAGTCGGCACAAAATGTTTCATTTACAATTTGTTTCCTGAAAATCTTAAGTATTCTCTTCCATATTCTTTAAGTTAGCAACTGGAAACCTACCTGAGATTAGCAGGTCTTGGCTAGTTGAGCAACAAGCAGATGACCTCATATTTTACCAGGTACATTGGAACTTAAATCCCTGTGCTACTGCCCCTCTGCTTTGATGTTATGCAAACATTTCATTAATTATATTTCTGCTTCAGTATTTCCCCCTGAGAATTCAGAAGCTACTTAGCACAGGCTGAGTTTTCATGCCTTCCTCCTGTCATCAAATTGACCTATGGTAAAAAGAAAACTGCAATTTTTTTTTTTTTTTGTATGATGTGCTTCACAGTTATCCTGAAATGGTTTTCTCCTTCTTTAGTTAAAGAGTAAACCTACTGAAACTCGAAAAAGATCCTCCCTCCATCATTTCCATTTCCTTAGATTTGTTCATAGTGTTTTAGAGTCTCCTTCACATCTCATTTAAGGATATTACCACACTTTGTTCATGTTTTCTTTTTTACTGAAATGTAATGTGTACATCATAGAATTCACCCTTCTAATGTCTACAGTTGTTTGTTTTTACTATATTTTTAAGGTTCTTAGGCTATCACCAGTATTTACTTCCACATTTTCATCACTATGATAAGAAATCCTTTATTCTTATTTATTAGATATTTATTAGCTGTTGCTTTCCCTTCCTTACTTCCTTCCTTCCTGAGCCCTGGTAACTACTAATTTGCTTTCTGATTCTTTGTGCTTTCCAATTCTTGGCCTCCTTTTAAATAGAATTATGCAACATGCTTTTTTGTTTGTTTTTTGGTGGCTACTGTTATTCTTTTCATCAGCCTTGTCTTAATTGAAATATTTTCAAGGTTCATCTATATTGCATGCATTGCTTATTCATCCTTCTTTGAATTTTTGCCATACTTCATCTGTTTTGACAAACAAAATTAGCAGAAATATTCGCAAACCAATCAATGTAATACACCACATTAACAAATTGAAAGATAAAAACCATATGATTATCTCCAAAGATGCAGAGAAAGCCTTTGACAAAATTCAACACTCATTTATGATTAAAACTCTCCAAAAAGCAGGAATAGAAGGAACATACCTCAACATAATAAAAGCTATATATGACAAACCCACAGCAAGCATCACCCTCAATGGTGAAAAATTGAAAGCATTTCCCCTGAAATCAGGAACAAGACAAGGGTGCCCACTCTCACCACTACTATTCAACATAGTGTTGGAAGTTTTGGCCACAGCAATCAGAGCAGAAAAAGAAGTAAAAGGAATCCAGATAGGAAAAGAAGAAGTGAAACTCTCACTGTTTGCAGATGACATGATCCTCTACATAGAAAACCCTAAAGACTCTACCAGAAAATTACTAGAGCTAATCAATGAATATAGTAAAGTTGCAGGATATAAAATTAACACACAGAAATCCCTTGCATTCCTATATACTAACAATGAAAAAACAGAAAGAGAAATTAAGGAAACAATACCATTCACCAAAAAAAAAAAAGAATAAAATACTTAGGAGTATATCTACCTAAAGAAACAAAAGACCTATACATAGAAAACTATAAAACACTGATGAAAGAAATCAAAGAGGACACAAACAGATGGAGAAACATACCATGCTCATGGATTGGAAGAATCAATATTGTCAAAATGGCTATTCTACCCAAAGCAATCTATAGATTCAATGCAATCCCTATCAAGCTACCAACGGTATTTTTCACAGAACTAGACCAAAGAATTTCACAATTTGTATGGAAATACAAAAAACCTCGAATAGCCAAAGTAATCTTGAGAAAGAAGAATGGAACTGGAGGAATCAACCTGCCTGACTTCAGACTCTACTACAAAGCCACAGTCATCAAGACAGTATGGTACTGGCACAAAGACAGAAATATAGATCAATGGAACAGAATAGAAAGCCCAGAGATAAATCCACGAACCTATGGACACCTTATCTTTGACAAAGGAGGCAAGGATATACAATGGAAAAAAGACAACCTCTTTAACAAGTGGTGCTGGGAAAACTGGTCAACCACTTGTAAAAGAATGAAACTAGAACACTTTCTAACACCATACACAAAAATAAACTCAAAATGGATTAAAGATCTAAATGTAAGACCAGAAACTATAAAACTCCTAGAGGAGAACATAGGCAAAACACTCTCCGACATAAATCACAGCAAGATCCTCTATGACCCACCTCCCAGAATATTGGAAATAAAAGCAAAACTAAACAAATGGGACCTAATGAAACTTAAAAGCTTTTGCACTACAAAGGAAACTATAAGTAAGGTGAAAAGACAGCCCTCAGATTGGGAGAAAATAATAGCAAATGAAGAAACAGACAAAGGATTAATCTCAAAAAATATACAAGCAACTCCTGCAGCTCAATTCCAGAAAAATAAATGACCCAATCAAAAAATGGGCCAAAGAACTAAACAGACATTTCTCCAAAGAAGACATACAGATGGCTAACAAACACATGAAAAGATGCTCAACATCACTCATTATCAGAGAAATGCAAATCAAAACCACAATGAGGTACCATTACACGCCAGTCAGGATGGCTGCTATCCAAAAGTCTACAAGCAATAAATGCTGGAGAGGGTGTGGAGAAAAGGGAACCCTCTTACACTGTTGGTGGGAATGCAAACTAGTACAGCCACTTTGGAGAACAGTGTGGAGATTTCTTAAAAAACTGGAAATAGAACTGCCATATGACCCAGCAATTCCACTTCTGGGCATACACACTGAGGAAACCAGATCTGAAAGAGACACGTGCACCCCAATGTTCATCGCAGCACTGTTTATAATAGCCAGGACATGGAAGCAACCTAGATGCCCATCAGCAGATGAATGGATAAGGAAGCTGTGGTACATATACACCATGGAATATTACTCAGCCATTAAAAAGAATTCATTTGAATCAGTCCTAGTGAGATGGATGAAACTGGAGCCCATTATACAGAGTGAAGTAAGCCAGAAAGATAAAGAACATTACAGTATACTAACACATATATATGGAATTTAGAAAGTGGTAATGATAACCCTATATGCAAAACAGAAAAAGAGACACAGAAATACAGAACAGACTTTTGAACTCTGTGGGAGAAGGTGAGGGTGGGATGTTTCAAAAGAACAGCATGTATACTATCTATGGTGAAACAGATCACCAGCCCAGGTGGGATGCATGAGACAAGTGCTTGGGCCTGGTGCACTGGGAAGACCCAGAGGAATCGGGTGGAGAGGGAGGTGGGAGGGGGGATCGGGATAGGGAATACGTGTAAATCTATGGCTGATTCATATCAATGTATGACAAAACCCACTGAAATGTTGTGAAGTAATTAGCCTCCAACCAATTAAAAAAAATAAAAATAAAAATAAAATAAAAAAGATATCATCAAAAAAAAAATTAGCAGAAATACTGTGAGTCATTTCTGGGTCTTGTCTTGAAGAAGACAGTATGTGAAAGCCATGAATTACCATGTAGAAATTCCAACTAGCCATCTGAATTTACAATGTGGCACATTCTGAGATTACATGAACTAAAAGGGGAGAATTTGGGTCCATCTTTCTAGACATTCTCATCTAATGTCAATTATTAAAGAACTTGCAACCTAGCCCACCTTTCCACTGAATATTTCATGCAGTCTCAGTAAACATGAGAAAGAACAAAATAAGGAGTCAGTGGTCATTCTCTTAAGTTATCTAGTTTTGAAATACAGTTTATGTAGGAAGAGATAACTAGAACAGTGTGCAAAAACGAATCAGAGAAACAAGCTTTTGAGTATATATGAATGCATGTATATTCAAGGGTTTCCCAGGTGGAAAGAATCGGATTGTCTAGCAGGAGATGTGAGTTCGATCCCTGGGTAGGGAAGAGCCCCTGGAGTAGAAAATGGTAACCCACTCCAGTATTCTTGCCTGGAAAATTTCTTGGAGAGAGGAGCTTGGCAGGTTACGGTCCATGAGGTCACAAAGAGTCAGACACTACTGAGCACACATGGTCAGTGGTCATTCTCTTAAGTTATCTAGTTTTGAAATGCACTTTGTGTAGCAAAAGGTAAGTGGAACAGTGCAAAAATAAATCAGAGAAGCAAGTTTTTGAATATATATATATGTGTGTGTGTGTGTGTGTATAAATGCATGTATATTCAAAGACTGAGGAAAAATGTTTGAAAACCATATAGATAGATAGATAGATAGATAGATAGATGACAAAGAACTTGTAGCCAAAGTAAATGAAGAATCCTCACAGACAGTAAGACAACAAACAACCTAATAAAAATTGAACAAAGAATTTGAACAAATTAAGTCTCATCAAGAAGATATATACAAAGAAACCCACTTCAGACCTAGAGACACATACAGACTGAAAATGAGGGGATGTAAGAAGATATTCCATGCAAATGAAAATCAAAAGAAAGCTGGAAAAACAATACTCATATCAGACAAGATAGACTTTAAAATAACGAATGTTAAAAGAGACAAGGAAAGACACTACACAATGACCAAGGGATCAGTCCGTGAAGAAGACATAACAATTGTAAATATATATGGACCCAACACAGGAACACTTCAATATATAAGGCAAGTGCTAATATCTATAAAAGGGGAAGTCGGCAGTAACACAATAGTGGGGAACTTTAACACTCAAATTACACCAATGGATGGCTCACCCAGACAGAAAATTAATAAGTAAACCAATTCTTAAATGACACAATAGACCAGATAGATTTGATATTTGTAGGACATTCCATCTGAAAGAAGCAGAATACGCTTTCATTTCAAGTAAACGTGGAATATTTTCCATAACAGATCATATCATGGATCACAAACCAAGACCTGGTAAATTTTTAAAAGTTGAAATAGTAACAAGCATCTGTTTCCAATGACAATATGAGAAATCCATTACAAGATAAAGCTGTAAAAAACACAAACATATGGAGGCTAAACAATATGTGACTAAACAACCAATATCACTGAAGAAAAGAAAGAGGAAATTAAAAAAGAAAATACCTAGAGACAAATGACAACAAAAACATGACAATCCAACGCCTAAGGTGCTCAGCAAAACAGCTCTAAGAAGGAAGCTTATTGCAATAAAACTTACCTCAGGAAACAAGAAAAATCACAAAGAAACAACTTTACATTACACCTAGAGCAGCCAGAGAAAGAATAAACAAAGCCCGAAGTTAATAGAAGGAACCAAAACATAAAGGTCAGAGCATAAATAAATGAAAAATATAAAGAAAATAATAACACAGGCCAATAAAACTAAAAGCTGGTTCTTTGAGAATATAAAGTTGATAAGCCTTCAATCAGACTCTTCAAGAGAAGCAAAGAGAAGATTCAAGTCAATAAAATTAGAAATGAAAGATGAGAAGTAACAACTGACATTACAGATATTTTCCATCAGTCATCAGTGATGTGTAAGAAGGATGTGCTATGGAAAGAAGAAGGAAAGTTAGTGATGAGGACTGAAGTAGACAACCTAGAATACATCAGAGTCTTTTGATATGCTGTTCCCTATTTTTGTGGAATTTCAAGAATTTTCGTGGAATAGAAGAGTATCTTCATGCCATTGCTACAGCTTTGATTTGAATTGCAAATTTCCTAAAAAACACTCAGTTCTTCTTTAAGTTATCCAATTCCAGATGAGGAAGCCTATTTTAATCAAATGTTGTCTGCTGCAGCAGTATTTTTGACTTCCACTTAATGGGCTTAATTTTTTCTTCTTTTTTTTCATATCATATTTATTAAATCCAATAAAATGGAGTGATATGTAGGTCAAATCAGTCTTTAGATGCTGTAATATACATCGGACACTTGAATGGAGACAAATTAACTAGATTACATGTTTATTTACTGCACAATACCTGCCAATCCACTGATGCCCTGTTTGTCTTAGACTTTAATTTTCAGACAATATTTTCAGTTAGGCTGCCTTTTATGAGCAACAGTTCCAAAAGAGTTTGGTGAATTGATAAAATATGGTAGAGATAGAAACCTATACATCTTTTATGTAAAAATAAGACTTTTATAAGTTTGTAGCTTTTTCCACAATGAAAAGTTTTCCAACATGCCATAATGTCTCACAAATGCCCTTAAATTTTTTATCCCATGATGATTGTGTGGCTCATTTATTACTAAACTGCTTAGTTCATTAATGTCTACTAGTAGTACCAGCTTAAATTCATTAGTATAGAATCTATAAGATATACTATAAAATATACAAAACCTGAGTTCTGAAAGATCGCTCAGTAAATCTTTGATTTACTTTAAGTCAAAACCTTTAAGACATTGTATAATGTTTTAGTGAGACTGAAATAGTGTTTGAATGACAAATGAACCAAAAATTAGCATAAGTAGAGAAGTGAAAAGGTTTTTCAAAAACAGTAAGTGTCATATATAAATCCTGCCCACATACTAAGCATGATATCTGAGGAAACCTGCAATATTCCTTAACAGTGAAGCTGTGCATAGTCACTCAGTCATATCTGACTCTTTGCGACCCCATGGATTGTAGCCCACCAGGCTCTTCTCTCTATAGGGATTCTCCAGCAAGAATACTGGAATGGGTAGCCATTTCCTCTTCCAGTCTTTACAGTGGAGCTTAATACAAATAATTATTCACTTAGGAACTTGAGAAAATTGTTTCTCCTGTGTCGTGCCATAAAATTTTAATCACACAATTACTATATGTGGGTGGTTGTGTGCATATATGCATAATACAGATATTTAAAAATATAGTTTAGCTTTCAATTTTACTAATGCCTCTTTTATATCCTTTTTCCATAGGCTAAATATTAGAGGATTTAGCAGGGGAATCACAAGAGTGTAAAACAAAGAAATAATTTTGTCTTCATCTAGAGAATAGGATGAATTTGGTCTGAAATACATAAAAAAGCATAGCTCCCTGGAAAATTGACACTGCAGTCAAGTGGAAGGTGCAGGTGGTAAAATCTTTGACTTTCCCCTCAGCAAAGTGGATCTTCAAGATTGAAAAGATGATATAAAAATAAGAGTAAGGACTCCTGAAAGAGTGCTCAGTTCAATAAAATCCAAAGCAGTGAATGTCACTAACTCAATGACCTGTGTTTCTGAGCAGGACAGGGAAAAAAAAAAAAAAAACAGGTGTAAATCACAGAAAAAATGGTTAATCACATTTGACCCACAGAAGCATAAATGGAATGCTAATGCCGTGTGTATCTGAGAAATGTTATCCCCACCAGGAAAACCCCAGCCGTGAGCAGGGAGCACGCCCTGCTGGACATGCTGACTGCATAGAGCAAGGGGCTGCTGACGGCCTTGTACCGGTCACAGGCCATCACTGCCAGCAGGAGACACTCACAATCTGCAAAGATAAAGAAGACCAAGAATTGCAGAGCACAACCATAGATAGAAATTGACTTGTTCTTGGCAAATAGGGAGAAATATCAATAACCTCAGATATGCAGATGACACCACCCTTATGGCAGAAAGTGAATTAGAAATAAAGAGCCTCCTGAGGAAAGTGAAAAAGTTGGCTTAAAGCTCAACATTCAGAAAACTAAGATCATGGCATCCGGCCCCATCACTTCATGGCAAATAGATGGGGAAACAGTGGAAAGTGACTGACTTTATTTTCTTGGGCTCCAAAGTCACTGCAGATGGTGATTGCAGCCAAGAAATTAAAAGACCCTTGCTCCTTGGAAGAAAAGCTATGACCAACCTAGACAGCATATTAAAAAGCAGAGACATTACTTTGCCAACAAAGGTCCATCTAACCAAGGCTATGGTTTTTCCAGTAGTCATGTATGGATGTGAGATTTGGACTATAAAGGAAGCTGAGCACCAAAGCATTGATGCTTTTAACTGTGGTGTTGGAGAAGACTCTTGAGAGTCCCCTCACCTGCATGGAGATCCAACCAGTCCATCCTAAAGGAAATCAATGCTGAGTGTTCATTGGAAGGACTGATGCTGAAGCTGAAACTCCAGTACTTTGGCCACATGACATGAAGAACTGACTCATTAGAAAAGACTCATGCTGGGAAAGATTGAAGGCAGGAGAAGAGATGACAAAGGATGAGATGGTTGGATGGCACCACTGACTCAATGGACATGTGTTTGGGTAAACTCTGGGAGTTGGTGATGGATAGGGAGGCCTGGCGTGCTGCAGTTCATGGGATTTCAAAGAGTTGGACACAACTGAGTGACTGAACTGAACTGAACTGGCAAATAGGTCCACCAGCATCTTGGGGCCAATGGCTTTGGAATAGCAGAGGTCAGAGAAGGAGAGGTGACTGAGGAAAAAGTACAAGGGTATATGCAGCTAGGGATCCATCCTAATTAAAATAATCTTTTCAAGATTTGCCAGAATGTTAATGAGATAAACAACAAAAAACATGATAAATAAGATCACTTTAATCCCAGACTTATCAGTAATTCCCCTAAATATGAATTCAGTTAAGAAAGAGCAATTTTCTTTTTCCAATCTTTGGTATTCTTGTCTAAAGTTTTGAAGAAATGACGGAGAAAATGATACATATATGTGAACCACTCCTGGACATTCACAACATATTTATAAGAAAGCATAATTTATTTGTGCTATTTTCTTTTTACATTCCGAAAAGTCTCCATTAAAAGGCACTCTTTGAAGAGATATTGCTATTTAACTGATAATAATAAAAATATCTGAGATAGGCAGTTGAAAAACATCTGTCTGAATCTACATGCCATTCCTGAAGTATAATACTATCTATAAACTCTTTCCCAATAACCTTAGATAGGCAGATAACACCACCCCTATGGCAGAAAGCGAAGAAGAACTAAAGAGCCTCTTGATGAAAATGAAAGAGGAAAGTAAAAAACTTGGCTTAAAATTCAACATTCAAAAAACTAAGATCATGGCATCCTATCCCAACACTTCATGGCAAATAGATGTGGAAACAATGGAAACGTGTTGACAGGCATTACTTTCTTGGGCTCCAAAATCACTGTGGACAGTGACTGCAGTCATGAAATTAAAAGACACTTGCTCCTTGGAAGAAAAGCTATGACCAACCTAGACAGCACATTGAAAAGCAGAGACATTACTTTGTCTGCTGCTGCTGCTGCTGCTGCTAAGTCACTTCAGTCGTGTCCGACTCTGTGCGACCCCATAGACGGCAGCCCACCAAGCTCCCCCGTCCCTGGGATTCTCCAGGCAAGAACACTGGAGTGGGTTGCCATTTCCTTCTCCAATGCATGAAAGTGAAGAGTGAAAGTGAAGTCGCTCAGTCATGTCCAACTCTTAGCGACCTGATGGACTGCAGCCTACCAGGCTCCTCCGCCCGTGGGATTCTCCAGGCAAGAGTACTGGAGTGGGGTGCCATGGACTTCTCCGCTACTTTGTCTACAAAGGTCCATCTAGCCAAAGCTATGGTTTTTCCAGTAGTCATGTATGGATATGAGAGTTGGACAAAAAGAACGCTGAGCACCAAAGAGTTGATGCTTTTGAACTATGGTGTTGGGGAAGATTCTTGAGAGTTCCTTGGACAGCAAGAGATCCAACCAGTCAGTCCTAAAGGAAATCAGTCCTGAATATTCATTGGAAGAACTTATGCTGAAGTGAAGCTCCAATAGTTTGGCCACCTGATGCAAAGAACTGACTCATTGGAAAAGACTCTGATGCTGTGAAAGATTAAAGGCAGGAGGAGAAGGGGACTATAGAGGATGAGATGGTTGGATGACATCACCAACTCGATGGACATGAGTTTGAGCAAGCTTTGGGAGTTGGTGATGGACAGGGAAGCCTGGTGTGCTGCAGTCCATGGAGTCCCAAAGAGTCAGATGCGATTGAGCAACTGAACTGAACTGAATTTTGGACTAGTGTTTATGTAGCAAAAGATTGTCCGTCCCTGGTGACATATATGGTAAAGAATTCTCCTGCAATGCAAGAGAGCTAGGTTCGATATCTGGGTCTGGAAAATCCCCTGTAGAAGGGAACAGCAATCCACTCCAGTGTACTGGCTTGGGAAATCCCATGGATAGAGGAGCTTGGGGGGCTACAGTTATGGGTCACAAAGATTCAGACATGACTGAGCAACTTTCACTCACTCACAACAAAAAATAAACATAATCAGAGAGAAATATTTCCATAAAATAGAAAATATTTCAAAACCATTTATCCATATATATGACAAAGAACTTGTATCCACAATATACTAATAGCTTTCCTCATTGAAAAAAAAAAAAAAAGACTTAAAAAATGCCCCCCAAAAAATAAAAATTAACAGAAATGTTCAAAAAGAAAATACATAAGCAAGAAGTTAATGCATGAGATCTTGCTCAGAACCATTAGTTATTAAAGCAATGAGGATAAAGTCACAACACAATAACATAACACAAATGTCAAATGGACTGAAATTAATATACTCAGCATAACAAATTTCCTAATTCACCAGAAATCTCATCTGGGAACTATCAGAGACAGGCTTTCTTATCTGTTTGGGTGTTTTTCTTTGTTCTTTTCATTTGTTTGTTTTTCTACTTTTATTTTCTACAAATCCGGGAAATCATTTAGCTTAAATCCATATAATTATTTCATATTTAATTTTGGAAATGTGATTTTCTTTTTTTTTTAATGAGATTCTTAATGGCAACTTTTGATGCCTTTTTATGTCATTGTTATTCTTGGTTGTGAGGATCGCAACACTGAAATACCAATTGTACTACTGTGGAGCTATCAGTGAGGCAAAGTTCAAGCCAAAACTAATTGCTAATATTTTGCCAGTAAAATCAAGAAATTGATGGATTTGTGTTTCAGAAGAATTTTATTGTCATTCCACTTCTCTGTTGCACATATGGTGTACGTAGAATTGGTTTTGGTCGCATAATTATGGTGGTTAGTCACTCAGTTCTGTCCGACTCTTTGCTGTCCATGGGATTCTCTAGGCAAGAATACTTGAGTGAGTTGCCATTCCCTTCTCCAGGGGATCTTCCTGACTCAGGGATCAAACCCCGGTCTCCAGTATTGCAGGAAAATTCTTTAATGTCTGAGCCACCAAGGAAGCTCTAATTATACTCCAATCCAAATTAATTTTTACCTCGGGAATCCCTGTTTTCTGGGATGCAACTATTTGTTGCAACAACTAGTTTGTTCAGCCAGAACCCAGCTTTAGCTTTTTAACAGGACTGTTCCTCAAACACATGTAGATTAACTTCCTTTCAATATTCCCCCACCTAACAATTTAACTGAGCGTGGGTAACTACATTGTTATTGCAAGCTGGGTAACCTAAGGGGGGGAAAAATCTTCCAATGGGGTTTGTGTTTCATTAAAAATGGAGATCTTAAATAACTGTAAAACATCTCTTAAAGAGAAAGTGTATTCCTCAGATATAAGCAAGTGAGAGAAAGGCTCTATATTTAGAGTTTTCCTGGTGCTTTTCAAACACTAAAACAATTTTAGGCAGACCATATCACCCAGACGATCTTCTTCAAAATACAGTTGTCTGTTCGTCAAACCTATTATGACATGGAGTTCATTGCGTGGTATGGTACTGAAGTATTTTATAGCTCACAGGTTCTGTGAAAATGAGGGGAGATCCAGTGGGTGGATAAAGACAGTGTTGTTCTACAGGCAAGGTGGCACTTTTAGTAACATAAAGATTAATAAGGTACTGAGATACTGAGAGGGTAACAGGCAGGAAGGCCAGGGGTCTCCAAACGGAGGAAAGAGGCTGCAAGTGCCAGACAATTTTATCTCTCTTAAGCGGCAGGAGGAAGCAAACCAGCAATATATTTTTTTCTTCTCTATACAAATTTAAAAGGAGGTTTCTCTTAAAATGCTGTGTTGCCATGATACCTGGTTTCACCTGAAGCTAACTACTCTCAAACCTTGAGTTAACCAATACATTTCTTTTTCTTATGGAAATGTTGTCTTAAGCTATGTTAATGTACCCCAGACTCTGTCTTCAAGTTGGTTCCGCCAAACGGCCTAAACTACTTACTCAGATATTGTTCCCTAATCTATGTAAATGAAACTATCTGTTGGTAATCTGCCCTTCTACAAGATTCAAGTCAATCGTTTTATGGCCAGAGATGAATTATCTGGTGCCATTCTAAATTCTAAGACATTCCTTTCTTTTCATTAACAGACTGTGAGTGACTATATAATTTACAGCTAAAGACTAGGAGGTGGGTACTCTTTTGCCCCCTTCTGATGCCTATGTCGGAAGCTTTCTCTATCTCCTTTATGCTTTAATAAAACTTTATTACACAAAAGCTCTGAGCGATCCAGCCTCGTCTCTGGTCCCGGATTGAATTCATCTCCTCCGGAGGCCAAGAATCCTGGCGTCTTATCGTTCAGCAACAACCTTTCAATACTCTAGAAAGTATGCACTATATCCATTACATAAACATACAATAAATCCTTTACAAGAGACTTTTAGAATTAAAAATAAAAATCAGTACTTTCCTACAATCTCATAGTGAAGGTACTGTGTTTATGGAATGTCATTTTAGATTGTAATATACACATAGAAATTTTTCATCTAAATCAGTACTATTTTTGGAATTACATTTAATGAGCTTAAAATTCCCTTCTCTTTACATCATTCCCACTAGATCTAATAAAATGAGCTAATATTTGCAATGCAGCCTTTAGTTGCTGAAATAAATATATATAATAAGCATGAAGAATGGTTAATTAATGTGTTCATTAACTCTTAATTAATGGAAATCCATCAACTTCCTATTTTGCTTGACTTTAATATAGTCCAGTCAATTTTTTCTGCCATGTTTCTCCTCATAAGCAACAATTCAAAAGACATTTGGCTGAGTTGATAAAATATACCAGGAGTAGAAAATTTCAACCTTTTATATTATACAATTATTCTAAGGTTTTTCCACCATGAAAACTCTTTTCAACATGCTATAGTGTTTCACAAATACCACTCTGAATAACAAAAGAATTTTGTAGGCTTTATTTTTCCATTCTGAAATATTTTCACATAAGGATATTTTACAATGACATCTAGAAAATTTAAGACTATCAGAGGTCTTTTAACCTTACACTTTTAATGGATAAATAAGAGTGATCTTCAGTACTTTATGGTATTTCAAATATATGTTTATATTCTCACTTTCTGTCCTTTAGCCTTCAGGAAACAGATTCAAGGTATATGAAGCATCAAATATCAAGAACTTATAATTTCTTACATCTAATTCAATTAATAAATATGTATGTCTTTATAAAAGTCTGTTATTTTTTTTCCACAATCACTTCTGCACCTTCCCAAAGCTGTTGTTATATGCATACAATAGTTATAGTATATTGTGATATATAGGGCTTCCCTGGGGGCTCAGCTGATAAAGAATCCACCTGCATATTGTGATATATATATATGGCACTTAGAAAACTCTCAGTTAATTTTGTGTTTCTGAGATACAAGTAATAGCCAAAAAAGGTTGTCTAGTATTTTTAGGTTAATATATATTTGCTTATTTTATGCTTCAGGCAACTTTCAGTGCTTTGATTAACAAGGATGGAATGCTTTGTTCATTACCAAAGAATGAGCACAAACAGTGTGGTATAAAACAATGCTTTAGGTAAGTGGTTGTTTGTGAACCACAAAGAGACAAAAAAGGGGCACTTAGGGCTGAGAAAGAAGGAAGGAAAAGTATCTCGGGAGAAGTGCAGAGGAATTGGTAGTTGATAACAAAACACAATATTGTATTTTAACAAGTCACTTTCTATACTTTCCATAGGGCTTTATAATCTAATATTAAGACTTCTTTCCTTCTCATTTTTAACATAGCTACTTCAAATGTAATTGATAGATACCACATATAGTTACAAGGTATACAATGTGATGAAGTGATATATGTATACTTTGTGAAATGATTATCACAATAAGGTTAATTAATACATGCATAACCTCACATAGTTACCATTTTGAGTGTGTGTATGGTGAGGACAGTTAAAATCTACTCTTTTAGCAAATTTCAAGTTTATACTACAGTATTGTTAGCTGGAGTATCATGTAGATTAAATCCCCTAAACTTGTTCAGTAAATAATAGAAAATGTGTGCACTTTGACCAACATCACCCTTTTCTCCTGTCTTTCAGCTCCTAGCAACAACCAATCTATTCTCTACTTCTATGAAATTTATTTTTTACTTAGGCTGCACCCCAAGGCTTGCAAGGATCTTAGTTCCCTGACCAGGGGTCAAACCCAGGCCTGGGCATTGAAAGCACCAATTCCTGTTCACTGGACTTCCAGGGAACTCCTGAGTTTTACTTTTTAGACTCTATCTGTATGTGAGACCACGGAGTACCTATCTTCCTCTGTATGGATTATTTCACTTAGTATGTTGCCTTCACGGTTCTTCCATGTTATAGCAAATATGACTTCTTCTAACAAACATGGACTTCTATATTCCACAACCTGAATAACTGTCAAATCCTCTATCTACTATCCTTTCATCTCTTAAATTGAGTCTTATTTAGATTTGACTGAATATCTCTATTCAAAGATGATTTTATTTTGGACTGGATTTAGATATTTTTGCTTTGGAATTATAGCCCTGTATGTATTATTTCATGATGAAGTTGAAGTTATAATGAGTTACTTGACCATTTAGTTAATATGTTATTTGTTTTGGCTTATATTTAGTAGTATTTAAACTGCAAGATGCACTATAGTATATAAAGAATCTACATGCTCAAAGATCACTGAGTAAATGCACAGTAAGTCTCAGCATAATAGAAACAATGTTTGAATAAAAACTAAACAAAATTAGCATAATGGAAAAGTCAGAAATGTTTTTCATTTAAACTAAATGCCATGTACAAATTCAGGAAAAATAATTAAACATGACAAGTGGGAGGAACAATAATAGATTTAAGATTGAGATTTAGTGTAATACTACCTTAAGAAATTGAAAAATTATGTTTGTCATGTATTCTACCATATAATTTTAATAAATCATTTGTCACTATATGTGTGTGGATGCATGTTTATTCACATATGCCTAACATAAATATTTAAAGCCATTTATTTTTCAATTTTTCTAGGGCCTCTTTCACATCCTTGTTTCATAGGATCAGAGGGTTTAACATGGGAATCACAAGGGTGTAAAACAGCGAGGTCATTTTGCTTGATCTAGATAATAGGAAGAACTTGGTCTGAAATACATAAAGAGCATAGTTCCCTGGAAAATTGCCACAACAGTTAGGTAGAGAGAGCTTTGAATCTCCCCTCAGGAGAGTGGATCTTTAAGACTGATAGGATGATATAACAATAAGAGACAAGGACTCCTGAAATGGTACTCAGTTCAATGAGGCCAAAAATCATGAATATCACTAACTCATTGACCTGTGTGTCTGAGCAAGATATCAACAGGAGAGGAGGAACATCACAAAAAAAGTGGTTAATCTCATTTGACCCACAGAAACATAAGCAGAAGGCTAATATCGTGTGTTATCAGAGCATCTGCCATTCCCACCAGGTAAACCCCAGCCATGAGCAGGGAGCACGCCCTGCTGGACATGCTGACCGCATAGAGCAAGGGGCTGCTGACGGCCTTGTACCGGTCATAGGCCATCACTGCCAGGAGGAGACACTCACAATCAGCAAAGATACAGAAGACCAAGAATTGCAGAGCACAACCATAGAAGGGGATTGATTTGTTTTTGACTAAAAGGTCTATCAACATCTTGGGACCAATTGCTGCTGAATAGCAGAGGTCACAGAAGGAGAGGTGGCTGAGGAAAAAGTACATGGGTGTGTGCAGCTGGGGGTCCATCCTAATCAGGGTTATCATTCCAAGGTTTGCCAGAAGATTGATGAGATAAACAAGGAGAACCATGGTAAATAGGGTCACTTTGTTCACAGTGTTATTAGTAATTCCCAAGAAAATGAATTCAGTCACACAGGAGCAATTCTCTCCTTCCATTCTTTTTAGATCTTGTATCAAACTCTTGAGAAATTGATCAAGAAAAAAAATAAATGGCACATTCATGTGTAACACTTCTACACATCTGTGAAAAATCATAAGGCAGAACATGTTTTATATTTGTTTGGCTATTCTGTTTTTATATTCAGAAAAATATCCAGTCATGCACACAAATTAAGGAGGCATAGCCCTCTATACTGAGAGAATAAAATGAATTTGAGAAAAACCTTTTTGAAAGATTGATATAAATCTAGATGCCATCCACAGGGTTTGTCACTTTCTACCAGCTCTTTTCTGAGCCTTACTTTTTCTTTTTTTAACCTCAGAGAGTAGATCTGGAGAAATATACCTTTTTTTCACCTCTTGAAAACCATATGAAAGAAACTCCAATGATAGAGAGGTTAGTCTCTAACACTTAGGATTAAATATTTTCAATGCTTGAAAATATTCACTTGAGTAAAAAACATGATTACAATTTTTGTGTTTCTCAAAAAAGCATGATTTGTTAAAGAGTTTTTGACTTAGTTCCCTACATGGTGAGTATATCAATGACTAGTAATAACAACAGCAACAAAAGAATTATGTTACTTATTTTAATTCATGTTGTGTTTAGTCTTTGGTGAGACATGAAATAATCATTACTGACTTGTTTTCTAGAAATTTGCTATTGCTTTCCCACAATGCTCATTATCTCTTTGTGGTGTGGTTGTTGTCAAGGGATGAATTTTTTTACCAGTGGGAAAAAAGAGCTAAGAGGAAGTGAAAGCAACAAAATTAATCACATACATTTGCATCACTTTAGATTCTAAATGTCTTTTTTATATAATAAAATGGAAATGATAGGAGAGACAATGTTGTTCATTGCTTAGTTGCCACATCATGTCTGACTCTTCACGACCCTATGGACTGCAGCAAGCCACGCTTCCCTGTCCCTCACCATCTCCTGGAGTTTGCTTAAACACGTGTTCAGTATGCCATACAGCCATCTCATCCTCTGTCGCCCTCTTCTTCTGCCTTCAATCTTTGCCAACATCAGGGTTTTTCCCCATGAGTTGTCTGTTTGCATCAGGTGGCCAAAGTATTGGAGCTTCAGCTTCAACAACAGTCCTTCCAGTGTGTATTCAGGGTTGGTTTCCTTTAAGACTGACTGATTTGATCTCCTTGCTGTCCAAGAGACTTTCAACAGTCTTCTCCAACACCACAGTTCAAAAGCATCAATTCTTTGGCACTTTGCCTTCTTTATGGTCCAGATCGGACAACTGTATGTGACTGCTGGAAAAACCATAACTTTGACTATACAGACCTTTGTCAGCAAAGTGATGAGTTTGCTTTTCAACACACTGTCTAGGTTTGTCATAGTAACAGAATTTATCACACATATTTGTGTCACTTTAGATTCTAAATGGCTTTTTATATAATAAAATGGAAATGAGATTAGGGACGATACATATTTCTAAAATACATAGACTTCTCTCTCTGTTATACATTTGTATTTATGTGTGAACATATGTATATATTTAGGTGTATGGAGCAAGAGTATAAGTTATGGACTTGTCTTTAGACCTAAGTTAACATGGCATGTGTTCACATGGGGATACATTTGTACATATTTTTATTTTTATTGTGGCACCTACACTATTTTTCAATACAACAAAACATATCTTAAGCTCATATACACATGCGCAATGCTATAGGGAGTAAAGGCTTTTGTGTAAACCAACAGTAAAATAAGATAAAATGTTGTATTGTGGATACTAACAAGCTCAGACAGATCCTTTCAATTATGAGAAGAAAACACTATTTCTAGCCATTAGATGCAGATTTTAGTGAGTAACCAAGCATAAAATGCTTCATTTACATATTTTTTTTCTTTTTTTATCAAAAAGTTAAATATT
Organism: Cervus canadensis; assembly: GCF_019320065.1. NCBI lineage: Eukaryota > Metazoa > Chordata > Mammalia > Artiodactyla > Cervidae > Cervus > Cervus canadensis. Next base: position 210,568 of record NC_057418.1, read on the forward strand.
TTCTCTTACATTTCTTAAGATAGGATCTAGGAACGTACCTGAAACAAGCAGGTATTGGTTAGCTGAACAATAGACAGATGGCTTTTTATTTAACCAGATTCATTGGGATTTAAATCACTGTGCTACTGTCCTTTGGCTTTGATGTTATTCAAATATTTCCTTAACTACATTTCTGCTTCTCTATATTCCCACATGCATTCAGGAACAATTTAGCAAAGGCTAAGCTTTTTTGCTTCACTATTGTCAGCAAATTGATTCATGGTAGAGTGAAAACTGCAAATTGTCTTTGTGGTGTGCCTCACAGTTAGCCTGAAACTATCTCCTTCTCTAGTCAAAGAGGAAACCTAATGAAACTGAAAAATATTCTCCCTCCATCATTTCCAGCTCCTTTTGATTGTTCGTTTTGTTTCTGAAACACTATCCTTTACTATCTCATTTTGGAGTATTATTACACTTTGCAGTACCTTTTTTATTAAATTATAATGCATATAAAATAAAGTTCACCCTTTTAATGTATACTATTCTTTAGCTTTTAGTATATTTTCAAGATTGTTCAGTTATCACTTAAGTAGATACCACTATCTACTTCAGAACATTTTCATCACTCCAATAAGAAACACAAGCTTATTAGCTGTCATTCCCCGTCTTCCCTCCCTGAGCCCTGGAAACCACTCCTTTCTGATACAGCATGGCTTCCTATTCTTGGCCTTGTGTATAAACAAAATCATGTAGTATGTGTTTTTATTCTGTCAGGCTTCTTTTCTTCAGTATACTGTTTTCAATGTTCATCTATGTTCTTGAACATATAAGTTTGTTTCATTAAGTGACAGAATAATAATTCATTTTCAGGCTATAACACATTTTATTGACCCATTTTTCAGTTAGATGATCATTGGGTTATTTCTATTTAGTTGTGAATAATGACACTATAAACATTCCTTCTAATGCTTTCTTTTTTTTTTTTTTTTTCCATTTATTTTTATTAGTTGGAGGCTAATTACTTTACAATATTGTAGTGGTTTTTGCCATACATTGACATGAATCAGCCATGGATTTACATGTATTCCCCATCCCGATACCCCCTCCCACCTCCCTCTCCACCCGATCCCTCTGGGTCTTAACTTTCAAGGCAGCTCTTATCACCAATTATCATCTTATTCCCATCCTCCAACTACATATCATCCAAGGATATTTCACTGATTTTGTGACTCTCTCACATTCTCTAAATTGTGCACTCTTTTTTGAGTTATGTTTATTTTGTTCATTTGAGAATCTCTCTACTACAATTAAGGCCTCAGAGATATGATCAATGCTTATTTTGCATTTCCTAAGCTCCCTGGTACAAGAAGATGAAAAGTAGGGCTTTCTAAACACTTATTATTAAGTATTTCTTGTTATCAAAGTGATATAAAATAAATAAAATATAGCTGGTTGGGGGATTTTAATACAGATATGGCTCATATGTGCAAAGATGACCCATTTAGAAAATTGCACAGGTATGACAATTTTTTCTAAATCATCAGAGTTCCAATTTATTCCTAAAATAATGTGTTCCCTGGGGACTCAGATGGTAAAGAATCTAAAATTTGATCTAACATATTGGTATCTCTGATATGACTGGACTATTTCCCAGCGTCCCAGAACTAGTTCTCTTCACAACGACCTGAATGACCAAAATGTCAGTCCCTCTCCCTCTATATGCATATTGTTTCAGAAGTGCTTCATAAAGGCACTTTGTGTGCATGTATGCACAGCAAAATTAAGAAGAGACTGCACCCCTGCTCACAGATTTAATAACAATAACATTAAAAATCATTAATAACCAAATCAGCACTTAGAAATTAAAGAGTTCTACAATGAGCTCATTGATAGTTTGGGAAAAATAAAGCAAATTGTACATTTTTCCCATATTTTCCTCAGAGATACAGTACCTCTTTACCTTTTTTTTTAAAATTTTTGCCACACTCTAACTGCTTTGATGAACAGAAATTGTCAGAAATATTGTAAGTCACTTCTGAGTCTAGCCTTTAAGAAAGCAGTGTCTAAAAGTCATGACTTACAGTACAGAAAGTCTGACAAATCATGTGAGTAACAGATTTGACAAGTTCTGAGATAACATGGACTGGGAAGAGAAGAATTTGAGTCCATTTTGCTAGTCATTTACATCCTGTGCAGTTAGGAAAGACCTTGCAGTCTAACCCATCTTTCCATGAATATTTCATGTATCCTCAGTTAACATGAGAAAAAAACAAGATAATGAATCAATGGTCATTATTTTAAGTTATTTAGGTTTGAAATACAGTTTTATGTAGTAAGGGATAACAGGAACTGTGTGGGGAAATAAATCAGAGAGAAACAAATTTTAAATGTATTATGCTGTGCTTAGTCACTCGGTCATGTCTGACTCTCTGTGACCCCATGGACTGTAGCCTGCCAGGCTCCTCTGTCCATGGAATTCTCCAGGTAAGAATATGGGAGTGGGTAGTCATTTCCTTCTCCAGGGGATCTTCCCACCCAGGAACTGAACCAGGATATCCTGCAAAGCAGGCAGATTCTTTACCATGTGAGCTACCAGGGAAAGTGTATGTATATACATGAAAACCATATATTTATCTGACAGAGAGATAATGTCTTTTGCAGCACAGGTCCATGAATGGACCCAAAGATTTTCATATTGAGAGAAGAGAGAAGTCAGACAGAGAAAGATATATATCATAAGATAGCACCTATATGTGAAATCTAGAATATGGCACAAGCAACTTTTTTACAAAACAGAAACAGAGTCACAGTTGTTTGGGTTCCTTTTCTGATTGCTTCTTTTATTTGTTTCTTGCTCTCATCTACGTTATTTTCTCTAAAACTACGAAATTCAGCAGGTTAAAGTTCATTTAATTAGTCCAATTTTAATTTGGAGGAAAAGATACCTAGTGAAAAATTGTGTTGCTTTTTTAATTGTTATTCCCATTCTTGGTATAATAATCCCAACTGTTGTTTATTATTTTAGTTATTGTGTCATGTCTGAGTCTTTCGTGACCCCATGGACTGAAGCCCACCAGGCTCCTCTGTCCTTGGGATTTCCCAAGCAAGAATACTGAAGTGGGTAGCATTTTTCTTCTCCAGGGGATCTTCTCCCAGGTATCAAGCCTGTGTCTCCTGCATTAGCAGGCAGATTCTTTACCACTGAGCCACTGGGAAGCCAAATCACACCAATACTAAGGTATCAAGTATAGTACTCTATGGAGATATTTTTGAGGCAAAGATCAAACCACATAACTGTTAATAATTTCTCACTAAAATCAAGAAACTGATCCATTTGTATTACAAAATAGTCTTATCATTATTTACTTCACTCTCACACATATGGTATACATAGAATTGTTTTAGTTAAGTCATTCTATTCCTATGCATTTGAATTTTCCCCTCAGCTACATTCTTGTCTTCTGGGAAGAATCCCTTCTGTTGCATTTCATTCATCCAGAACCCAGCTTTAGCTTTTTAACAGTGCTGTTATCAAGACCATGTTGACTAACACTTTTCAATCTACTCTCACCCAACAATTTAAACCTGAGTTTGGGTAGATAAAATTATTATTTTAAATTGAATAACATAAAATATCTCACAATGGGATTTGTGTTTCATTAAAAATGGAGATCTTACATAATTGAAAAACAAGTCTTTAGAAGAAAATGTCTTCCTCATATATAAGCAAGTGGGAAAAAAAAATCTCTAGGATTTTCCTGGTACTCGTGGTAACATTAAGACAGTCCTCTATTGGTAAATATGTACTGAGGAAGAAATTACTTTTTTCAGGATACAGTTTCTGTTCCTCAAACCTAGAGTACTATGACACACAGTTCATTGGATGATACTATACAAAATACATTATGTCTCACTACAGCTAAGAGAATGACTGGGAGAGCCAGTGTGTGAATAAAGGCACTGTTTTTCTATGAGTAAGGCAGCATTTCTAACAACATAAAAATAAATACTGCACTGAGATACTCTGTGGAATTATGCATTACACTAAAATCACATATATACACTGAGCATTCATTCTGTACAATAGGCGTTTAGATTAAAAAATACAAACAAGATTTCTTACCATTTCTCATTGAATCTACTTTGCTTAATGAAAATCAGAGTCCAATATGCATACAGAAATTTTCACCTACAAAAGTACACTGCAAGAACATTTTAAAAAATGAAACTATAACCAGACCCCCCCCCCAAAAAAGTAATTTGTTGCTTCTTGGCAATTTTACTCATACCCATCACAAATTAATGTTCAATACCATATATCACTTAGCTTGTTTATTTTTGAGGTATATACCAAAGAAATCATATTGCCTTTACACTATTATGTCTGGCTTCTTTCACTCAGTATTATGTTTGTGAAATTTCTCTATATGTTGTTGTATGCAGAGGTAGTTTATTCATCTACATTTCAGTCTACTTTTTCAACATATAAACTTGCCATAAAGTAATTTATCTAATCCAGAGCAGGAGTCAGTAAACTTGATCCATGACATTTTACCTAAACTGAGACATACCATTTCTATGTGTATTACAGATGGTTCCTTTTGTCATATAGCAAAAAACTGTTTAGGTGTGGCTAAGATTTTATGGCCTACAAACCCTAAAATATACATTAAAGAAAAGCTTATCAAGTCCTGTACTAATGTACTGGGAAAAATTGAGTTATTTTAAATGTTATAGTATTTCAAATACTACTATGGTGGATATTTCTGTACATGTCTTTTAGTGAAGATATTCATTCTTCCCTCTTGGGCTTAATTCCAGGCATGGTATTTTTGGTCCTAGGACATTTGTATAGCCAGCTATAGAAGACTCAGCCATGGAGTTTTACCAAGCACTGTGGCAATTTTCCATCTACTGTCAATGTGTGAAGGCCATGGTGTTTCACAACTTCACCAGTAGTTGACATTTCAATTGTTTATATTCTGCCATTCTGTAGGTGATAAAATATGACTTTACTTTTTGTTTCAATTTTATTTACCTGAGCACTAGTAAGGTTGAATATCTACTTCTATGAGGAATCTATGAGATTCTGAATTTGAGTAACAGGCCACACAATTCTTTGTTTAAATATGAAGGGCTCTTTTTTCTTTCATTTTTCAAATCTGTTCTAATTATAGGGATGGCTTTACATAGAAGTATAGTCATATTTTATAGGGGCAGGTTGTATCATCTGGAAAGGACCTTACAGGTAATCTGGCTGAAATCCCCACTTTACACAGGGGGATCTGAAGGATAGAAAGGAAGTGATGAGTTCCATTTAGAGGGGCATCGCTACCTGGTCTGGAGCATGTTTCTAACTAGGGAGAGAGATTTCCAGTGAGGATAAAAGTCATTCCCTCCAGCTTAAACAGAAACCCTCTTATGTATTGGTTTATTGAACATTACTACTGCTCTTTCTATCAAATGTAGTTATACAGCCTATGACCACTATACATCTCTCTCTTCTTTGTGTTAAATAGATAACTGAGTCTACTATCATGCCACATTTACAGATAACAATTCAAATTCAAGGATGAAGAAAGGGATTATAGAATGGAAATTTGACCACTGTCACTGATAATACTGCACTTGAACAAATACATTTTCCATCAAGATCGGTGATATGTCAGAGGGATGTAATGTGGAGAAAAGGAAAGATAGTGATGAAGACTGAAGTAGACTGGCTTGAATATATCAGAGCCTTTTGATATGTTGCTCCTTATTTCTGTAAAATTCCATTATAGGAGAGTCTTTACACACCATGCCCAAGCTTCTATTTGAAATATATATTCCTTAAAAAATATTCCCATAATTTCATCTTTAACATCTGTAATTCCAGACATGAAAGCCAGATATTATCTAGATGTTGTTTGCTGCAATTCTATTTTTGGCTATCAATTAATGAGCTCAAATTTTCTTTCATTTTCATATCACTTACATTGGATCCAATAAAATGGACCAATATGCAAATCATATCAGTCTTTAGATAATGTAACAAATATCTGTCATGTGAATGGAGATGGATTAATTAGATAGTATGTTACATCACAATCCATTGATGCCCCATTTTTCTTAGACTTTAATTTTCAGACAGTGCTTTGATCAAGCTGCTTTTCAGAAGCAACAGTTCCAAAAGAGTTTGATAAAATGATAAAATATGCTAGGATTAGAAACCTATAAATCTTTTATCTAAAATAAAAATTCTTTGCAGTATTTTTCCACCATGAGAATTTTCCCTAATATGCCATGCATGTTTGTGAGCTCAGTCATGTTTGACTCTTAGCAATGCTATAGGCTGTAGCCTGCCAGACTCCTCTTTTCATGGGATTCTCTGAGCAAAAATACTGGAGTGGGTTGCAATTTCCTCCTCCAGGGGGATTTCCTGACCCAGGGATCAAACCCATGTCCCCTGCATCTCCTGCATTGGCAGGCAGATTCTTTACAACCAAGACATCTGGGAAGCCCAATATGCCATAAAGTCTTACAAACGAAATTTTGAATAACAGAGTAAGTTCTTTGACTTTACTTCCATTCTGAAATACATTCACATAAAGATATTGTAGAATGGGAACTAGAAAATTTAAGACAATCCTTGGCTTTTAGCTTTTAAAATTTTAATGGATAATGAACAGTCTTTCCGTAGCTTATGGCCTTTCAAATATATGGCCATATCTTCACTTTCTCAACAAACTGATTCAGTGCTTAACCTTCAGGAAACAAGAACAAAGGTGAATATCAATAATTCATAGCTCTTTATTTCTAATGTAATCATTCTGCAGGTCTTTATAGATCCATTATTAGTGTCCACAACTAATTCATCTGCATTCCCCCTCAAAAAAAAACTGTTGTATACATGTATAAACAATATGTATATTCAATTATGCTGTATATATAGATATGTATATATATGTGTGTGTGTGTGTATATATATATATATATATACATGACCTTACATATATTAACATGGGCTTCCCAGGTGGCACTAGTGGTAAAGAACCTGCCTGCCAATGCAGGAAACATGAGACATGGAGTTCCAATCCATGGATTGAGAAGATGCCCTAGAGGAGGGCATGGCAACCCACTCCAGTATTCTTTCCTGGAGAATCCCTATGGGCAGAGGAGCCTGGTGGGCTACAGTCCATGGGGTAGCAAAGAGTCAGACATGACTGAGCAACTAAATACAGAACAGCACTTGTATGTATACACATACATATACGTGTGTGTGTGTGTATGTATATACATATATGTGTATATATACACATATATCTTTCTTTTACAATAGTTTTGGACATTTTGCTTTTGGATTTACAGCTCTCAATTTTTATTTCATAATGATTTTAAGTCTTATTATGAATTGCTTGAATGTTTAGTTCCTTAATGTTTAATATTAACACTAGCAACTTTTAGTACAGAATCTACAAGATGTACTACAACATATAAAGGAAATAAGTGCTGAAAATTCTCAGTAAATGCACAATAAGTCTTAGGGTAATTGAAATAACATTTTAATGAAAAACTGAAACAAAAATTACCATAATTAGCGAAGTCAAAAGTTTTTAAAAAACAGTTAGTGCCACATTTAAATTCTGGACACACACTAAGCAGACTTGTGAAGGAAATTGCAATATATTTTAGGATTGAGATTTAATCCAAATACTTCTTTATTTAGGAACCTGAGAAATTTATATTAATTTCTTAATTTTTTAATTAAACAACTACTATATATTTGTGTGGGTGTGTACACATACATATGATATAAATATTTAAAAACTCAATTTAGTTTTCAGTTTTACTAGGGCCTGTTTCACATCTTCATTCCTTAGGCTGTAAATCAGAAGGTTTAACATGGGAATCATGAGGGTGTAAAACAATGAGGACATTTTATCTTGATCTAAAGAGTAGGAAGAACTTGGCCTGAAATACATGAAGAGCATAGTTCCCTGGAAAATTACCACAGCAGTTAGGTGGAAGGTACAGGTGGAAAAAGCTTTGAGCCTCTCCTCAGCAGAGTGGATCGTCAAGACTGAAAGGATAATATAACAATAAGAGACAAGGACTCCTGAAATGGTACTCAGTTCAATGAAGCCAAAAACCGTGAATATCACTAGCTCATTGACCTGTGTATCTGAACAAGATGGCAATAGGAGAAGAGGAACATCACAAAAAAAAAAGAGGTTAATCTCATTTGGCCCACAGAAACATAAACAGAAGGCTAATGCCGTGTGTATCAAAACATCTGTCATCCCCACCAGGTAAACCCCAGCCATGAGCAGGGAGCACGCCCTGCTGGACATGCTGACCGCATAGAGCAAGGGGCTGCTGACGGCCTTGTACCGGCCATGGGCCATCACTGCCAGCAGCAGACACTCACAATCAGCAAAGATACAGAAGACCAAGAATTGCACAGCCAACAGCCATAAAAAGGGAAATAGGTCTTAGAATCTTGGAAAATAGGTCTAAGAGCATCTTGGGGTGAATTGCAGTGGAATAGCAGAGGACACCTAAAGAGAGGTGATGAGGAAAAAGTACATGGGTGTGTGGAGCTGCAGATCCATCTTAATCAGCAATATCATCCCAAGATCTGCCAAGTGGCCAATGAGATAAACAGTTAGAACCATGGTCTAACTTTGTCCTCTGTGTTATCAGTAATTCCCAAGAAAATGAATCCAGTCATGGAGGAGCAATTCCCTCCATCCATTTTTCTTTGTTCTTGTCTAAGCTTTTAGAAAATGATCAAGAAAAGGACACATGGATGTGTAACACTTCTGCACATCTGCAGTATATCATAAGATAGAACACAGTTCCATCTGCAATAGTCTTTATATTCAGAAAATTATACATTCATGCACCCACTCTTTAAAAAGGCAGAACTATTATTACTCAATAAAAACAAGCACCTGGAACAGAACATTGAGAAACTGAACCTAATCTAAATGTCATTTGTGAGGCATGTTACTTTCTACAAGCTTGTCTCTGGGCCTCCCTTTCTTTACTTCAGAGAATACATTTGATGAATTTACCTGTCTTCTCCTCTTCAAAATAATGTGGGTGAGACTCTAATGTTAGAGGTACCTGGCTGTAAGAGTCAGGACTAAGCATTTTCTTTGAATATTCATGTGGATACAAAACAAGATAGCAATTTTAATATTTCTCAAAACCATGATTGTTTTAAGAGTATCTGTATCAGTTCCAGAAATAACAAGCATATCATGGATTGATGATAATAAAATAATTATGTTTCTGGTTTTGGTTTATGTTATGTTCAGTATTTGGTGAGACATAAGCAGGTATTAATGAGCAGTTCTCTAGATATGTATTTTTGATTTGTCATAATATTAATTACCTTTTTGTGGGAATTGTCTCCTGCCAAAGAAAGAATCTCTTTACTCATTGAAGGGAAATATTTCTACAAACTTATTTAACACATGGATTTTCATCTCTTGAGTTACCATGTATCTCAGCTGGTAAAGAATACAGGTCTCCTAAAAAAAAAAAAAAAGAATACAGGTCTCCTGCAATACAGGAGACCCTGGTTCAATTCCTGTGCCAGGAAGATCCCTGGAGAATTGGTAGGCTACCCACTCCAATATTCTTGTGCTCCCCTGGTGTCTCAGGTGGTAAAGGCTCTACCTGCAATATGGGAGACCTGGGTTCAAACCCTGGGTTGGGAAGATCCCCTGGAGAAAAGAACAGCTACCCACTCCAGTGAAATATAAAAAACTCTTTTTCTTTATAAAATGCAAATGAGATGAGTGATAATAAATGCTGTAGGCTTGCTTTGTAGCTCAGTTGGTAAAGAATCTACCTGCAATGAGGGAGACCTGGGTTTGATCCCTGGGTTTAGAATGAGCTCTTGGAGAAGGAAATAGCTACCCACTCCAGTATTCTAGCCTGGAGAATTCCATGGACTGTATAGTTCAGGGGGTCACAAAGAGTCAGACACGACTAAGTGACTTTCACTTTCAGTTGTTTCTGAAATGTATAGACTTATCTCCATTGTGTTTGCATGCATTATATGTGTGTCACGTGTTTGCATGTGTGTGTGTCTTGGATAATATGTGAAAATTGGAATGTGAGTGATGTGTATATTTTTTAGACCTAAACAATATGACATATTGTTCACATGAAGTTCATTTTTTCACATGTTGTTATTTGTAAGATGGAATGTCAACTACTTTTGAAATAAAGCAACAAGAATCTTTTTTTTTTTTTCATTTATTTTTATTAGTTGGAGGCTAGTTACTTTACAATATTGTCATGGGTTTTGTCATACATTGACACAAATCAGCCATGGATTTACATGTATTCCCCATCCCGATCCCCCCTCCCGCTTCCCTCTCTACCCAATCCCACTGAGTCTTCCCAGTGTACCAGGCCCAAGCACTTATCTCATGCATCCAACCTGGGCTGGTGATCTGTTTCACTATAGATAATATACATGTTTTGATGCTCTTCTCTCGAAACATCCCACCCTCCCCTTCTCCCACAGAGTCCAAAAGTCCGTTCTGTACATCTGTGTCTCTTTTTCTGTTTTGCACATAGGGTTATCATTACCACTTTCTAAATTCCATATATATGTGTTAGTATGTTATAATGTTCTTCATCTTTCTGGCTTACTTCACTCTGTATAATAGGCTCCAGTTTCATCCATCTCATTAGAACTGATTCAAATGTATTCTTTTTAATGGCTGAGTAATATTCCATGGTGTATATGTACCACAGCTTCCTTATCCATTCGTCTGCTGATGGGCATCTAGGTTGCTTCCATGTCCTGGCTATTATAAACAGTGCTGCGATGAACATTGGGGTGCATGTGTCTCTTTCAGATCTGGTTTCCTCGGTGTGTATGCCCAGAAATGGGATTGCTGGGTCATATGGCAGTTCTATTTCCAGTTTTTTAAGAAATCTCCACACTGTTCTCCAAAGTGGCTGTACTAGTTTGCATTCCCAGCAACAGTGTGAGAGGGTTCCCTTTTCTCCACACCCTCTCCAGCATTTATTGCTTGTAGACTTTTGGATAGCAGCCATCCTGACTGGCATGTAATGGTACCACATTGTTGTTTTGATTTGCATTTCTCTGATAATGAGTGATGTTGAGCATCTTTTCATGTGTTTGTTAGCCATCTGTTGCCTTCTTTGGAGAAATATCTGTTTAGTTCTTTGGCCCATTTTTGATTGGGTCATTTATTTTTCTGGAATTGAGCTTCAGGAGTTGCTTGTATATTTTTGAGATTAGTCCTTGGTCTGTTGCTTCGTTTGCTATTATTATCTCCCAATCTGAGGTCTGTCTGCAACAAGAATCTTTAAACTAATGTTTATACTTGGTTGTTGTTGTTGTTTAGTCACTAAGTCACGTTTGACACTTTAGCAACCCCCTGGACTGTAGCCCATTGGGCTCCTCTGTCCATGGGATACTGTATGGTTTGATACCATATGATCATGGTAAACATGAAGAATAACAGAAGACAGCCCAGTTATTTAACCTGTGCCATTTTGAGATAGTGTTTATAGAGCAAAAGAAAACTGAAGCAGTATGAATAGAATATAAGCAGAGGGGAAAAAATGTTTTGTTGATTATTAATTATTCCTGTTACATAATTTTATGAAATCATTTTTAATGTTTTGTATTCTTAGGTAATGTTATGTATTATTATGTAATATAGATAGATGTTAGATTTATAGATGAAGAAAATATTTGCAAAACATTTTTGCAACAAAGAATTTGTAGCTAGACTATACAAAAATGTTTATAAATAAGAAAAACAAAATCCAGTTAAAAATAGGAACATGATTTGAACAGATATCTCACCGATAGATATATAAGTGGCAATTAAATAATGATATAATAAATAATAAGGATGAAAATAATAATAAATAGCAAAAACATAAGGTATAGAAATATATTTTGCAATTATATATGTCCTTTTATGTCCAGGCTTCAAGTAAATGTTCACTGTGGTGCTTCCCAATGTCACGTCAGTTGACCGGCTATTGAAAACACAGGTTATACGCTCGGTAGCTCATTGTGTTTCTGAGATACCAGAGAAGGATGTTCCACACTTTCAGTAATACTTTCAGACATAAAAAATAAAAGATAGGGAGGAAAACAAATACTTTGCTTGCAATTAAACCTTAGTCTACAAGATGCCACCTAGAAAAATGTTTTCAAATTAATTTGGATTAGGTTGGGTATAAAAGGTTCTTGACTTGTTATTGGACAGCACTTAAGAAAAGGTATTTGATTTTGTATTATTGCTTTCCTAGCATCCCTGCCTCACACGATCTTGTTGCACTTTATGTATTTTAATTGATTAAAGAAATGCATGTATTTAAGATCTATCAGGTATTTAAAATGATTCAGCATGATTCTCAGCATTTAGTCAAACATACAACAGCCACTGATGTAGGTACTATACTCTCCTCACTTTACAGGTCAGACAATTGAGACAGAAAAATTAAGTAACTGATCAAAGTGCAATTGACTAGTTGGGTACAAGAGATAGCACAGAAACCAAAGGAATCTGGCTTCCTCTCTAATCCAGTAATTTTGTAAATGCAATCTTCTTAAGGAGATATTCTACACATGAAAACACACACAGGCACAATCTCTGAGGTTCTTACTATATCTTTTCAGACAACCTAATACAATCTGTTCTAGTATTTACTTCCAGCTCCTAATGGTTGGACGTGATAGACTTTATTTCCTTGGGCTCCAAAGTCACAGCATATGGTGACTGCAGCAATGAAATTAAAAGACACTTGCTCCGTGGAAGAAAAGGTATGACAAACCTAGACAGCATATTAAAAAGCAGAGACATTACTTTAGCAACAAAGGCCCATCTAGTTAAAGCTATAGTTTTTCCAGTAGTCATGCACAGATGTGAAAGATGGACCACAAAGAAAGTGCCAAAGAATTGATGCTTTTGAACTGTCATGTTGGATAAGACTCTTTAGAGTCCCTTGGCCTGCAAGAAGATAAAACCAGTCAATGATAAAGGAATATTCATTGGAAGGATTGATGCTGAAGCTGAAACTCCAACACTTTGATCACCTGATGTGAAGAACTGACTCATTGGAAAAGACCCTGTAGCTGGGAAAGATTGAAGGCAGGAGGAGAAGGAGACGACAGAGGATGAGAAGGTTGGATGGCATCATCACCTCAATGGACATGAGTTTGAACAAGCTCCGGGAGTTGGTGATGGACAGGGAAGCCTGGTGTGCTGCAGTCCACCGGGTTGCAAAGAGTCAGACACTACTGAGTGACTGAACTGAACTGAATAGTTGGAAAGTTATTCAAATATTACTTTGCAGCAATTTTGAAACTTTTAAATGTTTCCTTTATCTTGGGGCTATGAAATGAGTTTGCTTCTGTGAAAACAAGTGTTTGATAAAATGTTTGTGTGAGAAATTGTGTATATGCTGGCAAGGTTGTTGCAGGTTCTTAGTTACACTTTGTCCCAGGCACTGCAAGGGTAAAGAATCTGCCCGTCAATGCAGGATAAGCAAGAGATACAGGTCCCATCCCTGGGTGGGCAAGATTCCCTGGAGGAAGAAATGACAACCCACTCCAGTATTCTTGTCTGGATAATTCCAAGGACAAAAGAGCCTGGCAGGTTATAGTCCATGGGGTTGCAAAGAGCTGGACACGACTGAGCATACACACAGCTGGAGTTTGCAATTGGGGATTTAGATGAATCCTGGAACCTTATGTCTCAGGAGGAATTTATCTTTGGTTTTAAGACTTTTTTTAGCAGCATCTTTTACGTCTTTGTTTCTCAAACTATAAATCAAGAGATTCAGCACTGGGATGATGATGGTGTAGAACACTGAGATGATTTTATCAGTGTTGGGGGAATACAGGTAGCTGGGTCGTGAGTAAATGAAGAGCAGAGTCCCCTTGTAGATGGCCACGGATGTCAGGTGGGAAGCACAGGTGGAGAAGGTCTTCTTCCTTCCGGTGGAAGAACGGATCTTTAAGACTGAGAGGAGAATGTAAAAGTAGGAGATGGTGATGACAATGAAGCAGATAATTTCCACTGAGCTGCCATATGTGGAGAGAAGCCACTCATTGAGTGACGTGTCTGTGCACGATAACTTAAGCAAGGGAGTCAGGTCACAGAAAAAAATGATTAATGATATTTTTATCACAGTATTTTAGAATAAATGCAAAGGATGTGTGCACCAGGGAATTCGTATTGCCTCCAAAGTATGACAAGACGATCAACCATATACAGATTCCCCGAGACATCACAGCCATGTATAGTAAAGGGTTACAGATGGCGACATAGCGATCATACGCCATGGCAGCCAAGATAAAGGATTCAGTATCTGCGAAAGCGCAGAAGAAATAGAACTGCAGGGCACAGCCGTGATAGGAAATTGACATGTTCCGAGAAAGGAAGTTGACAAGCATTTTGGGAACGAAGACAGAAGAATAGTAAAGGTCTACAAAGGATAAGTTACTAAGGAAAAAAAAATACATGGGTGTTTGAAGGTGCGGATCAACCCTGATTAGCATCATCAATCCAATGTTCTCCATTAAAATCATAGAGTACAAAGTCAGAAACAGGACAATCTGCAGTTCAGGGCAAGTTGGAAACCCTAACAGAATAAACTCAGTCACCAAGGTAGAGTTCCCAGCTATAAAGTCCATATCACGTGCTGTTTTCTTCTTATGAGAATTCTAACATCCTAAGATGCTATGTTGATGGAAAGAGAAAAAAAAATAGATAAAATTATAAGGTTATTTTATTGTTTCAACAAATAAGCAATCAAGTCAAGAGTCCCAGATCAAATCTCCTTCCAAATATAAATTCTGAGAAACATATTTCAGAATTTAGTAGCTTTATCTCTTGGTTGATAGTTTTGTTGTATTTGTTTGATCAATAGCTAGTTCTTCCACTGGACAGACATGTGCAGATAACATCTCATATTGTTTACTTTTTTTAAATTCTCAAGTATAGGGCTATAGCTAGTAGAGGATGAAATGAATAATGAAGTAATGAGTGAAATGATGATAAGAGGAAAAATATATCTGTTATTAAAAGTATGCTAACTTGAGTACATCTTGTAATGATAACTCTAGAAAAATGTACTCCTTTTGTCTAGTATTTAATAGATATTAATGTGTTGTACTAGAAAAGGCAGAGGAACCAGAAATCAAATTGCTAACATCCACTGGATCATCAAAAGAACAAGAGATTTCCAGAAAAACATCTACTTCTGCTTTATTGACGACGCCAAAGCCTTCAACTGTGTGGATCACAATAAACTGTGGAAATTTCCAAAACAGATGGGAATACCAGACCACCTGACCTGCCTCTTGAGAAATCTGTATGCAGGTCAGGAAACAACAGTTAGAACTGGACATGGAACAACAGAATGGTTCCAAATAGGAAAAGGAGTACGTCAAGGCTGTATATTGTCACCCTGCTTATTTATCTTCTATGCAGAGTACATCATGAGAAACGCTGGGCTGGAAGAAGCACAAGCTAGAATCAAGATTGCCAGGAGAAATATCAATAACTTCAGATATGCAGATGACACCACCCTTATGGCAGAAAGTGAAGAACTAAAAAGCCGCTTAATGAAAGTGAAAGAGGAGGGTGAAAAAGTTGGCTTAAAGCTTAACATTCAGAAAAGTAAGATCATGGCATCTGGTCCCATCACCTCATGGGAAATAGATGGGGAGACAGTGGAAACAGTGTCAGACTTTAATTTTTGGGCTCCAAAATCACTGCAGATGGTGATTGCAGCCATGAAATTAACAGATGCTTACTCCTTAGAAGGAAAGTTATGACCAACCTAGACAGCATATTAAAAGCAGAGACATTACTTTGCCAACAAAGGTCTGTCTAGTCAAGGCTATGGTTTTTCCAGTGGTCATGTATGATGTGAGAGTTGGACTGTGAAGATAGCTGAGCACTGAAAAACTGATGCTTTTGAACTGTGGTGTTGGAGAAGACTCTTGAGAGTCCCTTGGACTGCAAGGACATCCAACCAGTCCATCCTAAAGGAGATCAGTCCTGGGTGTTCATTGCAAAGACTGATGCTGAAGCTGAAACTCCAGTACTTTGGCCACCTGATGCAAAGAGTTGACTCATTGGAAAGGACCCTGATGCTGGGACGGATTGGGGGCAGGAGGAGAAGGGGACGACAGAGGATGAGATGGTTGGATGGCATCACCAAGTCGATGGACATGGGTTTGAGTAAACTCTGGGAGTTGGGGATGGACAGGGAGGCCTGGCATGCTGCAATTCATGGGGTCGCAAAGAGTCGGACATGACTGAGCGACTGAACTGAACCTAACTGAACTGAATGTGTTGTACTCTTGACTGTGATTAGAGTGATGCAATGAAATATATTTTAGCTATTAAAAATAATAAAAGCAAAAATGATATTAGTGAAATGAAAGCAAATGTCAGTAAACATCAGCTGAGAGCATGTTTTAGACAGGGATTTAAGGCAAGTCCTTAAATCCTGTCAAGATACTAAGTCAAGGAGATTAAAGTAACTGCTTTTCTTTTTGGCATTCTTTATCACTCTTGGCTTACAGTAAGCACAGCATAAATATTAGATGACTGAGTAAAGTGGGCAAAAAATTAGTATTAACTTCTCATCTTTAAATATCACTCTGTATAACCACCTCACTAATTATATATGTGAGCAAACACAAATAGCTGCATTTAATTTTTATCCTAGTATAATTCAGGATGTTGAGTCTAAGAATTTTGTCAATTTCTGATTCTGTAATCTTAAAATTTTTCTAGAAGCAAGGAGAATTTGAACATGACTTTGAAATATAAGACTTTTTATTGTAACCTTGAAGGTTGACTTGGAAAAGTCATCTATAAAACATGCAAGTGAAACCTCCAATGAGCTTTGAGCTTTGTTACTACTGCCGCAGTTGGCTAGAACAAATGGTTGGGGTCATTCTCTCACTTATACAAAACTATTGAGACAGCTGCAGGGCTAAGAACTCCGTTGTTGTAATATCATTTAATCACTAAAAGTGTGTTATAACATAGGCACAGAGAAGTCTAAGATAATTAGAAGGGTTAGGACGCTGTCTTATGTTCTTACCTCAAACAGTGTGAATGATGTGCAGCGCCTTGTTAGGACAGTAGTTAATTTATACTTATTTTGCCCGTTTTCAAGGTAATCAGAGTGTTCAGGAATGATAAGACCTAAATTTAGAGTTAATAAACATTTTATTAGAATCTCGTATTAGCCACGTGAATTGTATGACCTTGTGTGTGTGTGGGGGGGGTGTGTATGAGAGAGAGGGAATCTGCTATACTTAATACATATACTATATGTATATTATATATACCATTATATATATTTAAAATTTTACTATAATAATGACAACAGCAACATCACTCATTATCAGAGAAATGAAAATCAAAACCACAGTGAGGTACCATTACACGCCAGTCAGAATGGCTGCTATTCAAAAGTCTACAAGCAATAAATGCTGGAGAGGGTGTGGAGAAAAGGGAACCCTCTTACACTGTTGGTGGGAATGCAAACTAGTACAGCCACTATGGAGAACAGTGTGGAGATTCCTTAAAAAACTGAAAACAGAACTGCCATATGACCCAGCAATCCCACTCCTGGGCATACACACCGAGGAACCAGATCTGAAAGAGACACATGTACCCCAATATTCATTGCAGCACTGTTTATAATTGCCAGGACATGGAAGCAACCTAGATGCCCATCAGCAGACGAATGGATAAGAAAGCTATGGTGCATATACACAACGGAATATTACTCAGCCATTAAAAAGAATACATTTGGATCAGTTCTAATGAGATGGATGAAACTGGAGCCCATTATACAGAGTGAAGTAAGCCAGAAAGATAAACACTAATACAGTATACTAATGTATATATGTATATGGAATTTAGAAAGATGGTAATAGACAGAAAAAGACACACAGATGTATAGAACAGACTTTTGGACTCTATGGGAGAAGGCGAGGGTGGGATGATCTGAGAGAACAGCATCGAAACATGTATATTATCAAATGTGAAACAGATTGCCAGTCCAGGTTGGATGCATGAGACAAGTGTGCAGGGTTGGTGCACTGGGATGACCCAGAGGGATGGGATGGGGAGGGAGGTGGGAGGTTCGGGACGGGGACACATGTAAATCCATGCCTGATTCATGTCAATGTATGGCAAAAACCACTACAATATTGTAAAGTAATTAGCCTCCAACTAATAAAAATAATTGGGAAAAATAAAAAGAATTTAAAAAATGAAATCTAAAAAAAAAAAAACCTTTGAGGTCACTGTTAATAATTTTCTGTGCACTCCTTTATGCCAAATCGATTTCAATTAAATCAATTAAAATGGCAACTATCAATCAAAATAAATAAGTAAATAAAATCTTTGGGTTATTGCCATCAACTACTCCCACATCTTTCTTCTCTAACCATTTCCTGATTTCTGCATGGTGAAGTTAGGCAAAGCTTCATAGCTCCCAAAACACACACACACACACACACACTGTTTCTTATGGGCCTGCTTCCCAAACACTCTGGAGACCAGCCCCTTGGTTGAAAAAAAAAACAACAAAAAACCAAAAAGCAGAAACCAATTTGCTGCATCCAGTCTGATAGTGTGTAAATTCACAAGGTGTCCACTAGAGAGCACTATAACCTCACCTCTGAAGCCAAATTCCCCAAGGGACCTTCCTCTTCCTATTCAACGCACTCACCTGCTTTCATCTGGTTATTCCTTATACTAACCACCTAAGAAGCATTAGGTGATATGAATAAGGATGTAAGTAGCACACCTGTCTATCTATGCCCCTCATCTCGCACCCTTGGCCCTAGGGCAAGATAGCTCTCAAAATGCAGGCATTCTTTCCCTCAAGATGTGTGCAACTGACAGCAGATGTATTATTAGTGAATTATTGATTTGACTGTGCTATATCCCTATCAGTGCTTCAGGAACAGTTGAAAGATTAAGTCCTGTCTTGGGTTATCATCCAAATAAAGAATCTGTCAACATGGCAGTCCTATCTCAGGACCAGGCCAGATTCTATCTAGACTTAGTTCTGCTCATCACCAAGGTCCCTTCTTCCCTCCTACCCCACCCTTCACCCCAGGACAAGCTCTTCTTGTTTCCTCTCATCAAGAAAAGCACAACCATTCTCTCATTAGCCCACTCAAAAAACCAGATGACTAATGACTAATGCAATTGCTTTATCTTAGAAAAAGAAAAACGAGCAATTCTTTGTAATGAAAATGCTTCTGTGATTGCATCTTAGAACAAATACAATGTTGCTTCTTACTGCACATTTTAAAATAAAATCTAATATATCTAAATATAAACATTCAAGATGGTTGCTGTGAAGGAAGGGTGCATCTTTTTAAACCAGACTGCCTTGATCCAATTCTGGGTTTGCAAGTTACTGAACCACTGGGCATTAGTTTCCTTAGCTGTTAAAAGAGGAAAGTAAGTGTTCTACTCTGGAGAGTTGCCATGAAAAAATTGTTGTTGTTGTTGTTTAGTCGCTAAGTTGTGTCTGACTGTTTGTGATCTTATGAACTATAGCCCTCCAGGATCCTCTGTCCATGGGATTTCCCAGGCAAGAGTACTGGAGTGGGTTGCCATTTCCTTCTCCAGGAGATTTTCCTAACCCAAGGATCAAACCTTGGTCTCCTGAATTGCAGGCAGATACTTTACTGCTGAGCCACCAGGGAAGTCCTCTTGGAGAATAGAAGAGTTAATCTATTTATGTGGTGTTCTGCAAGACGTGGATGGTCAGGTGATCCAGGCTTAGCCAATCAGAGCCATTTCTTTGGAATGTATAGGTATTTGTCTCTTTTCCTCAGAAATAACTACACCTGCATGACATGAAGAGACCAGCTGAGACCTGGGACCTTGTACCCTTTGCTGCAATGCTTACATCTGGACAAACATTCCTCAAGCAACAAAAATACAAAGAAACAATAAGGCATGAGGAATAACCATGCACATGCAGTTAGGGCAAATTATGGACAAGATATAAAAAGGCCAGAAACCCAACTGCCACTTCCAAAGTGCTGGGAACAAAAGTGGAGGTCAGGAACAAAAGCAGGGTATTCCATATGCCGCCTGCCCTCAACAGCACCTAGGGGTGTAGGAGTGGGCAAACCACCCAAGCCACCCCTATGGCCCAACCCCTGCACACAGCCCTTACTTCACCCCATATACGGAACCAACTTGCCCTTCCCACTCAGGGAGCCAGCAAGGGAAACTTATTTGTTTTTGTTTCCCCTTGATGCAGTAGAAGCCCCAGTGAAGTCCTTGCCTGGATTTCTTGTCTGGCCTCTTATTATTTATTGAGTAAGGAAGGTCATTACTTTGGCCAACTAATGTGAAGGGCCGACTCATTGGATAAGACCTTAATGAGGGCAGGAGATTGAGGTCGGGAGAAGGGACACTGGAGGATGAGATGGTTGGATGGCATCACCAACTCAATGGATGTGAGTTTAAGCAAACTGCAGGAGATAGTGAAGGATACGGAAGCCTGGCGTGCTGCAATCCATGGGGTTGAAGAGTCGGACACGACTTAGGGACTGACCCACAAGGAAGGCCAAGAACCCTGGTCAGTAACTATAAGACAGGAGCGCTTTTGGCCATGTGGTTTCCTGAGATGGAAGAAGCCTGTCTGAAGTAGAAACTGTAACGAGAAAGGGAGAGAACGTTTGAGTCACTGAATTTAAACCTGCCCTTGTTCTCTCCAGGCCTGAGTCAAAAAACACACCTACTCTGTGCCAGGCCCAATTCCAAACACTTGACAAGAGTCAGCTCAGCAGTCCCAACACCCCAGAAGGGTACCGCCTGGGTACTCTACGTTAGACATAAAAAGATTCACCCAGAGTCGCAGAGGGCCGGAGCTAGGATTTCAGCTTGGCAGTCAGGTGTCAGAGTAGGCCGCCACACTTAGGTCCTTGTGGACTGTGGAGGAACATGCTGGCTCTACACGCTACAGGCTAATAGCACACCTTCCCCTCAGATGTGACGACCAAACGTGTCTCCACACACAGCCAAGTGTCCCCGCAGGGGAGGGACCGGCTGCCCTAGTCAAGATCCTCTGCTGTCACTCGGCTGCCCAAGAACTCGCTTTGAATCGCTCTGAGTCACCAGACCCTGTGTTAGCCACACACTCAGAGTCACCCAATCTGTGTGTCAGGTATGAACAGCCCAACGTTCCTCAAACCTGGGCCACCTGCAATGCGCTGTCACCGAGACCCTGTGCTGTCTAAGGCCTCACGTCACCTACCAGTCTGTGTCTCCAAAGACTTGCTGTCTCCCACGGCCCTGTCACTGAGGTCTGTGCCCCTCTGTCAAACCCCCAGGGTTTCAGGGAGCTCTTCACAAAGACAAGGCCCGAAATACACGTGGAGTCGGGGAGACCAAAACACAGAGGCACCCCACAAGGCCAGGTGGGCAGAGGAGTCCCAGAAACAGAGAGACGCACAGAGATAGGGATGCAGAGAAGCCTGACCCCACGGGGCCACAGCTGGTGGCGCTGCATGGGTCACTGCAGACCTGTCAAGGCCCTCCCCTGCTCACCTCTGCATTAGACTTAGGGGTGGGGAGGCTAGAGGTCCGAGGGTAAGGAGTTTAGATCCAGTCTGACAGATAATTGCCTGCACAAGGCTCTGTCCAGGTCACCGAGCCCTGAGCAGCCCCACCTCGAGCAGACACTCCTCTACTCCTCCCATCAGGTACTCAGTTGATGAGGTCCTATCCCTAATGCATCTCAGCCCAGAGGGGCAGAGGCAAGGGGTCAGCCCCTCCCTGCCTCCCTTCCAGCTCTGCCACCAGAATGCCCAGAGGAGATGCTCACCAGCATCCAGAGTGCTGGGGTGGGGCAGGCCCAGACAGAGAGCCTGAATTTCCTCCTGGACTGTGCTGGCGAGTCCCTGACTGAGACCACAGAAACTTCCTTCCCTGAGTTGAGAGACACAGTGGGGAGCGGATGGTCCCTGCTGGTCTGGACCTCCCAGTCCTCAGGGCCCCTGAACATGACCACAATGAGAGGAGCAGGCCTATGTTCTGAAGCAATAAAAGACTTTAAAGCAGCCCCAACCCACTCCCATCCTGTCTGGCCTGGTTGCTATAGTGATGCCCCAGTTGCTCCAGAGGTGGCTGCTGGTCCTTGAAGTGGGAGTGGTGGGCGCTGTGGATCCTGAGCTGAAGTGAGCTGGGGTGAGAGGTCAGCACTGTCTGGGAGCATTCCTGGCTGTGGCCGGGGGCCGAGAGCCCAAGGTTCCCCTCGATGCCTGCTTCTCTCGGCTCACACTCCATCTGTACCCACTCCCCTCCCCCTCCAGCCCCCACTTCTGCTGCTGCTGCCTAAACAGTGCCATCCTGGAGTCTGAACCCACCCAGATCTCACCTTCAGGAGTGAGATTCTGGCGTGATGGTGGATCACAGGGCCCAGGTATACAGGGTGCAGTGAGGAGCTCAAGCGTGTTGCCCCTGGTAAGGGCTCAGAGAGACCACTGGCGAAAATGTGGGGGTGAGGTGGGGGTGAAGGCTTGGCATAAAGCTTCTGGAAACAGTCCAGGCAAGACATCATCAGCAGGGCTCAGACATGCTCTCAGCATGGGGTTCTCACGGGCCAGGACCTAAACATCCTCAGGGTTTGGGTGCAGATCTGTGCTCATGTCTCCCTTCAGTGGTAATTTATCACTAATAACAATTGTTCAAGTACCAAAATTCAGCTGGGCAACTTTTTGAATGTATGAATTAAAAGGGCTTTCAGGTCATTTCCATTCCTAGAGGCTTCTCCTAACCTTTCTGAGGTTGAGTTTTCTTACCTATAAAATAAGAATCCTAGTTTCTAGCCTGTAGAATCATTGTGAGGATTAAATGAGAAAATAAATATAAAGTTAACACTGCTGCTGCTAAGTCACTTCAGTCGTGTCCAACTCTGCGCGACCCCATAGACGGAAGCCCACCAGGCTCCTCTGTCCCTGGGATTCTCCAGGCAAGAATACTGGAGTGGGTTGCTATTTCCTTCTCCAATGCATGAAAGTAAAAAGTGAAAGGGAAGTCACTCAGTCGTGTCCGACTCTTAGCGACCCCATGGACTGCAGCCTACCAGGCTCCTCCATCCACAGGATTTTCCAGGCAAGAGTACTGGAGTGGGGTGCCATTGCCTTCTCCAGCTGGTAGTCCTAGTGGGAAGAAATAAGACCATACTCTACCATCAGTTATGGGATCCTCAAAAGGTAAATGATGAAGCCACTGACAGGCTCTAGTATTCTAAAAACAATATTGTCATTTAAAGGTTTGTAGACAATAAAAAAACATAAAGTTCATCCAGAATTTTAAGATTCTAAGAAAACCAAAGCTGTTGACAGATGAGAAAGCTGTTAAGAGATGCAAAGTTAAAACTGAAATACTATGGCACAGTAATGTACAGCAGTACATCTTAACATCCTTCATATATAGCAAACTTCACTTTCTTTTTGGCTTGAAGTTAACAAAGTCCTTAACAAATAATCGCTTTTTTAAAAGGGTCTTTAGAAACAGGAGAGATGGAATGAGAAAGTGTGCCAGTAATTATAGACAACCCAGCCAGACAACTGGCCGATGTCACCACTTCTGAAGGCAGGAGCTACTGAGGGATCGATTTTTCTTCTCATGAAGGAAGACCAGGCTGTACAGGGCGAAGGTGACAAAGTGAACATTCCACAAGGGAGAGAAAATGCCACCAGGCCTACCGTGAAAATGAGGAAAACCTGTGACTTCTTTGCCTTGTGATGGAAAACAGTAAAAGAAGCTTATTCTCTAATAGTACATTAATAATGACAAGAAAAAATAAAGTCTCCTTTGAAAAAAAATGAGATATAATTAACATATAACACTGTGTACATTTAAGGGGACCACATATTAATTTGATACATCTATATATTGCAATGTGATAGCCATTGTAGCATTAGCTAATGCCTCTATCATTTTATGTAATCATTATTATTATAGGGACAAATAAGATCTTGTTTCTTAGCAAGTTTTTAAACACAGTTTTGTCCTTTTCTAAGTAAAACTCTAATTCAGTGGTTCTTAAACTTTTTCATCTTAGGAACCTTTAAGTAATTGAGGACCTTCTTGTATCGCACCTTAAAGGTGCGTGGCTCAGATGGTAAAGAATCTGCCTGCAATGGAAGAAACCCAGGTTCAGTGCCTGGGTCTGGAAGATCCCCTGGAGGAGGGTATGGAAACCCACTTCAGTATCCTTGCCTAGAGATCCCATAGATAGAGAAGCCTGGAAGGCTACAGTCCACTGGGTCGCAGAGTTGGACATGACTAAGTGATGAACGCGTTCTTTCACTGTATAACACAGGGAAATCCGCTTAATGTCATGTGGCAGCCTGGATGGGAGGGGAGTTTGGGGGAGAATGGATACGTGTACATCTATGGCTGAGTCCCTTTGCTGTCCACCTGAAACTATCACAACATTGTTAATTGGTCATACTTAAATATAAAAAGTTTTTTTTTTAAATTGAGGACACAAAAATTTTTGTTTGAGTTTTATCTGTTGATATGCACATTTATTCATACTGATTCTCACACCTTTTGTATTCAATCTGTTGCACTAAATGGTTTTGGTTGCAAGATGTGAAGGAAACTCAGCCTCCCAATATATGTAGTTAGAAAAGAGAGAAGTTAATAGTCTTTTCGGGCCTCCCAGGGGGCTCAGCAGTAAAGAATCCACCTGCCAATGCAGAAGACACTGGTTCGATCCCTGGGTTGGGAAGATTCCCTGGACAAGGAAATGGCAACCCACTTCAGTATTCTTGCCTGGAGAATCCCATGGACAGAGGAGCCTAGAGGGCTACAGTCTAAAAAAGTTCACAAAAGAGGTGAACACGACTGAGCCACTAAATAACAACTATAGTCTTTTAATTTGCTGTGGCTATGCCTCTTTGATACCACACCAAAACTCAACAGATGTCATTTCTCAAACATTAGTGACAGTGTGGAATCTGAAACTATATCAATGAACTGATTATACTCTATTAAAATCCATTGGTCTGTCTTGCTTTTGAATGGCTCTTTTATCTGTGCGTGTTTCTGTAACTCGTACCCTGATCATTCGGAAAATATTGGTTCACCGAGTTAGTTATCAGGTCTTCCAAATGTTGACACATCTCATTACATACAATGACCAACAACCAACCAAACAACAAAACAAAAATCCAAACAAACAAAAAAGGTCCTGTACGTTCATTAATGTCATTACCAATCTCATCAAACTTGGGAAGCTTTCAAACTCACGGTAGCAGATGGAAGTTTCCCAAACTCTAATTTTCACTTGAAAGCTCTAATTGTATCACTGGCCACAAACACCAAGTTTGTTTTTTTTTTTTCTCCCTTGAAGTGACAGGCTCACTTCATTCACTTGAGAAAATCATGCCAAAAACTCAAGTCTGAGTAACTGTTTTTGTCATGTGCTCTTTTAAGGGAAAGTAGCCAGTCAGTGAGAAAAGTGACATTCGGCTGACCACTCAATCGTTTTGAGTGTTTTTCCTGGAGAAAACTATCATACTTCTACATGCACACTTTCCCTTTGTCACACGAAATGTTGAAAAGATATACTCAAGAGTCGAGATTTAATAAAATTTATAATTTTGTTGTTTTATCAGCAGCAAAATCGGCCTTTTCTTCTTTTTTTGTACTGAGCTCGCACAGTGGCAGAAAAAAAGAGAGAGAGAGACTGAGACTGCTGGTACAGTTGGGAGCCCCGCCCTGATTCCTGTTTGGGGGCCAGCAGCTCTGCCCGTTGCTGCTCTGCAAACATCAACCAGGTGAAAATGGCAAAGAACGATGCAGTAGTATTACGAACATCATTCTGGCCTTGGAGATCCCCTGGAAAGGTCTTGGAGACCCCCAGTGACCTGTGAACAAGACCTGGAGAACGAATAAGAACTGACACTTGAATTCAAATGAAAGAATTGGAATAGCTCTATTTATGTTTTTTTCTTTTTTTAATGGTTTTTTAATGGAGTAATCACTCAAAGGTTTATAAAATGCTCACAAATAAAATGTTCACCAATATCCTACAGAAAAACTGAAAGCCAATTCCACTGGCAGCACTATTTGCCTTACTTCCTCCAAAAAAAGTAGGGGAGAGGGGAGGATTAAGACCAGGGAGGTCCAAGAGAGTGTATCAGGCTTGTGGAGCCACCCATCAAGAGTGTCATGGTGAGCACAGACAGTCCTGGGGCCACAGAGGCCAGGGGTGCTGGGGACTCAGGGCCCTCGTCAGTGTCCCCCACACACCCCTCCACAACAGTCACACACACACACACACACACACACAGCTGCACTTTGCTGTGGCTAACTTCACCCGACACAAACGACCAGCCTAACTATGCTTACACTCACACAATACAATCACACGGTCACGCAAAACGTCTCCATAGTCAAACACCCAACCTCACTGTGCTCAACACCAAGTCACACGAGTTTGTATTTACAGTTGAAGAATTTCAATGCACACACACCCAAGATCACTGCACTCCAATTATCAGTACGGCACATAAAACTTTGACCGGGCCACCACATGACCATGTGTGTATGTTGTTCGCAGGGTGAGAGCATAGGTTTTGGAGACTGGCCAACCTGTGTTCAAGCTCAGGTTCTACCTCTTATTAGTTCTTTCACCTTGGACAAATGATTTAACCTGCCGGAGCCTCAGTTCTAGAAAATGGGGATAGTTGCTACCTTGGAAACATGCTGTGAGGAAGGCATAAAGATAGCATTTGTTTGGTCAGATGTGCCCTAAGGCTAGGCTGTAACAGCCAAGGATGGATTTTGTCACCAGAGGGCACCAGGGCTCCAAGATCTCAGTGCAGGCTGCTGGAAGAAACCCTGCCAGGAAGCCCAGGATTCCTGGGGAGTCTGCAGTCAAGCGCCGACTGGGATGGGGTGGGGATGGGGCTGCACAGATTCTGGAAAGCCCAGTGAGGCTCAGGCCAGCCAGGAGCTGCTCCTGGGCCAGGTGGGCCCCCTGATAGGATCCTGGCCTTCCCTAGGAAGGAGGATGAGCACTTACTATGGACCAGGCCCTCTTCTGTGCCTACTTCACCCTGTTTAATCCTCACAACAGTACTGTGATTGGGAGCCACTACTGATAGTCTTCTGTTGAGGAATATTGAGGAAAGCGAGGTTCCAGTTTACCTGGCTATCAAGTGGAATTCCTGGGATAAGAATGCAGGCAGCCATGGCTGTCTTGGGGATCCCTCCCACCCCCTTTCTGAGGGTCTGCCAGGGCTCCCTGACTCTGGCTGGCTGCCCTGGAGCTCAGCCAGCCCCAGCTGACCCGTTCCCCTCTTCCAGCCTGCTCCCAGTCTGCTCCCTGAGCTAGCCCAGGGGTAGGAGGCTATAAGGCATGTGGGGGAGACTGGTATGGCAGGCCCCCCAGTAAACCTCACCCAGCCTCGCCATCCTCAGCTGCTGGGAGTTGTGGGCTGCTGCCAGCAGACAGAGACCTACCCACTCGGGCCGCCAGACACCCCCCACTTGGGGCCCGGTGTCACTCCGCATCATGTCAGAGCTCCCTGTGACGTCATCGTTGGCAGGCACTTCATGGCTTTGTCCTCCTCGTGGTCTGAAAGGGCTACTCAGACAGGACCTGGGGAGGTGGAGTCAGACAGGAGCCTTACCCAGGCTCCAGGTCAGCCAGCTGGGTGGGCTGGACCGGGAGGAGGGGGTGGTGTCTCAGGATTTTCCCCAGGGGCGGATGGCCAATTTTGGTGTTGGCTGCTCCACTTATAGCCACTCCTCCCAATCCAAGGAGGCTCTGGGTTCAGCGGGGGCAGGGGCAGTGGGAGGAATCTCTCTCATCCCTCAACAGGACAGCTCTGGGTGTCAGACTCTAGCCCAGGACTAGCCTCCTGCTCCTCGCAGGGAGGCCTGATCCGACGGAATAGGGGCCTTCCCTCCACCCCTTAAGAAAGCAGCGAGGCAGAGACGGCCTAATGGGGAGACATAGTCAGACCCGTCAACTTGCTGGCTGACTGTGCTCACAGCCTGACAGCCACACTCTCGCAGGCCAGCAGCCCTTCCTTCTCACAGCTGAGCCCTTGACTACACGTGGGCCTCAGAGACAGGCTGTCTCACCCCGACAGGGGCCACAGGCACATGGTCGCGTTCCCGTATAGGGAACAGGAGTTCCTTTCCTCTCAGCGCTGAGTTCCTAGAAGTCAGCACAGTCCCCAGCACAGAGCAGATATGCATTCACACGTGGAGAGTTAGTGGACATTCACTTACACAGGTCATGTGGCCTGGGGTGGGGAGGGGCTGGAGCAAAGGTCACCAGCCTCCATCCCACTTCAGGACAGGATGAGAGCATCAAGGAAGCATCACTTCTCCTTCCAGCACCACCCCTGGCCCAGCTTCTGTGACGGCCACTCCTCAGGCAATGCCAGTCACTGAACTGGGTCAACAGGGTCAGCACTCCCCCCACTCCAGATTCCTTTCCAGTGAATTGGCACTGTGAGTGCTGAATGTTAGGAACCCCAGAGATCTAGACAGGAGGTGCTCTGGGCATTTAGGGCCTCTGGGTGCTGGGAACTCTAGACTTCGGGTTCCCTGTGGTGTTCAGAGCTCTGGCACCCTTGGCATTGGGAATCCTGGACTTTTAAGAGCTCTAAGGTATTTAGAAATCTGAACACTGAATGCTCTGGACATCAAGGCTGTGCCCCAGACAGGCCAAAGTCAATGTTTCCGTTCTCTCTCTCTCATTTTACCTGCAGCTGCTGAGATCCAGCCTGGGCCCCTGCTCTGATTCCTGTCATTGGCTCATGCTGACCCTTGGACCAGGGCCAGAGTAAGCACAGCAGGATGACCTGAAGGGCACCTGGAGCCCCAGAGGCAGCTCTTGTTTCTGGAACCAACCTAGATCCCTCCCTTGCATTGGGACAGGATAGGGAAGGTGCTAGGCGCTGACCACTAGGCATTCAAGGGAGGAAGAATCTGAGGGCAGAGCCCAGGTGGGTTTCTGC
Organism: Cervus canadensis; assembly: GCF_019320065.1. Taxonomy (NCBI): domain Eukaryota; kingdom Metazoa; phylum Chordata; class Mammalia; order Artiodactyla; family Cervidae; genus Cervus; species Cervus canadensis. The sequence continues at coordinate 239,609 of NC_057418.1, forward strand.
AGCTCCTGAGGCCGGGGCTTCAAGCCTGGTCAGGCCAGGCTATACCTCAAAGCTATGTCCAGCCTCCCCCAACTTCTTCACGAGGTCCCCCAGCACCCCTCCACCAACTGCCCCATGCCGCCAGCTCCTAGAGTGCCTTCCAGAAGTGCCCACCCTGACCTGATCCCGCATCCCACCAGACACACACCTAAGCACACTCTGTGCTGCCCGACAGAAGCCTTGCTTCTTCGGGCTGATGATGACAAGTGAGACCAGTCAGCACCAGGGCATCTGATGTGGACCCAGCCCTCCCAGGAAATAGCACTGCAATGGGAGGCTCCTGAGACACGCCTTAGACCACAGTGGGTGGGGCCCAGCTGCTGCCTGTCCTCTTGCTGCCCTGCCCAGGAAGAAGCCAGCCAGCGAGATGTCTGACCCCACCGGTCCTCCCCTCTGTCCTCTGGCCTGATCCCCCTCCTCTCCCCACAGTGGCTCAGGCTGGCCACGCCCTTCCCATCCTGTGGGCCAGAGGCCTAGGCCACGGTGGGGGTGAAGCCATCTGGGCTCTGACCTGGGCTAAGCCCAAACCTGCCTCCCTTGGGGCCTCATTCTGGTTGGAAGAAAACAGTCACTTTAGTCTCTGACTCGTGGAGACAGGCAATTTTTCAAACCAGAATCATTCTCCTAAGCTTTTCCTCAGTACTCACCTCATTGCGCATCTGCTTGAAGCCCTTTCTAGATCAAAATGGGTAAAATGCACAGATCTATAAGTCTCTGTATGTATGCAAATGTAGTTTCTGTGATGACATCACTCTAGCAAAACCCATGTGGGCAACATCTCCAACTTTCCCAAATCCCCAGGGAGAAAGTGTGAGACTGTCTCCCTGTCCCGGGATTCATCCCAAATGCACCTTCTCCCTGACTCAGGGCTGAGTCCTGAGCACTCCTCCTCTTCGCTTCTTCCAACCCCAGCCCACTCCCCATCCCCACTTCACATGGAGCCCTTAGAGTGGGGTGGCCACGTTGGTCCCAGAAGCTTCACTGACATGCAGTGCTCTCTTCTCAGGGACCCCCAGCCCCAGTCTACCCCTTCAAGGGGAATGGAGGCCATTGTCCCACCCTCCTATTCTCCCTTGTCCCCACTCCACTCCATGGAGGACCTTCCAGCAGCCTCCATCCTGTCTTCCCTGTGTAGTGGCCCTTTATGGCAAGCCCCAGGGGGAGGGAGGGAGGGAGACACCAGAAAGATAATTTATGTCCCAGCAGGAGAGGCAGAGGGAGGGAGGCTTGGACCACAGGGGCCCAGTCCCCAGAGTTGGGCACACACACGCACACTGAGACCCAGGGCTGCTTCAGTGCACAATCACTCCCCCCCAAACACAGATCCATCTAGACAAGTCCACAAGGGCGGGGGGCATGTGAGCCACAGACTTCTCAGGAAGAGGACGCGCACACGTGAGACACCTGAGGTTCGTTCGTAGAATACAAATCACAAACGAGCTGTGGAATACAAATCACAAACCTGCAAGACAGGGGACAGAGTTAAAACAAAAATAATCTTGCTGATGAGAACGTCTCCAAATCTTCCCGGTTCTGACCAAGCCTCTAAAGTGAATAGGTTGTAAGTTCTGAGTGGTTGGGCCCTGGAGAAGCCTAGTGGAATGGACTAGTGCTCCTTGACAGGAAATGTCTGTGCCTGATGCCTGCTATCTTGCTTAGAGCCTCTGTAAATTAATCAAGTGGAATCTCACTTGTCAACCAATCTTGTTTGAGTTTGGCATATGTGAATCAGCTTCTTGGAGGCTGACTATCCCAGGGATCAAAGAAAACTGGTTTCCTGGACAGACAACAGTGAGGACAGACTCAGGGTGCAGAGAAGAGACTGGTCCCTTTCCTGAGCACATGGTGGGGCGACAATAGTCCCCTGACAGCCAGTACTAACTCCTTGAAAGCTGGTGGCCTCAAGACAAGTAAATATGGGAGCCCCTTTCCACCAACTGCCAAGCTTTGCTGCTAAGAGGCAGCCTGGAGCAATGTGTTTTATTTTGTAGGACAGGAAACTGAGGCTCAGCAAAGCTACCTTTGGCAAAACCTCCTTTAGCTAGGATTGGAACCTCCGCATGTCTCCCCAGGGTAAGAACAGGGGGCCCAGGTTGGTGTCTGCAGCCCTTGAAATACAACAACCTCTGTGCATGCTGAGTCATTTCAGTAGTGTCTGACTCTGTGACCCTATGGACTGTCGCCCACCAGGCTCCTCCATACATGGCATTCTCTAGGCAAGAATACTAGAGCGGATTGCCGTGCCCTCTTCCAGGGGATCTTCCCAGCCCAAGGATAGCACCCGAGGCAGTGTAACTTTGACCAAACCAGTGAGAGGGTCAGTGGAGAAAGGACCCCCAAGCCCTCCAGTTCCAAGGAGTAGGACCCAGGCCTTACCCAGCTGTGCCCACAGTCCCCAGAGGCACTGATCCAAAGGGAATGGAATTCGCTCAGACTTCTCTCTAGGGTGGAGGCAGTTGCAGAAGGCCGGGGCCTGGCAGGCTAACTCCAGTCCCAGTACCCCAAGTGCCCAAGGCCTTTCTGGCTTCATTCCAGCCTAGCCCAAGGGGAGACATCTACTTCCTCCAAGGGCCCCAGCTGGAGGGCAGCGAGGATGAGGCAGAGCAGTGGGCTCCTTTGTGGAGTCCACTCCCAGGGGTTCATGGGGCCCAATCTTTGGAAAGCTTGGAGCAACTGGTAAATTTATTCCCTGGGAGGAGGAGCCTGAGAAGTCGGCCAGGGGTGGGGATGAGAATGGGGTGGGGGGGTGGCTGGGGTGGCGGGGGTGGGCAGGGCGGCCAGGGGAGCTGCTCAGAGAGGGGAGGGATTTGGCTAGGTCTCCCAAGCCATCTTCACTCTCCAAACTTTCACCAAACTCTTGTCCCCCGCCTGCCCAAAACCAAAACACAACAAGCTCAGGAGGAGCTAGGAGCAGATCCGCGGGGAGGGCAGACTCAAGGCGGCACAGAGCCTCAAGAGGCTGATGGAACTTTCCCTTTAAGAAAGCCACCTGGGCGCACCGCGGGGCGGATGCAGCTCGCCTGGGGGCCGGGAAGAGGGTGTGGGAAGGGGGCGCTGCACCCAAGCCTCTCTCTAGCCTGCCGTAGGTCTGGGTGTTTGGTGGCTCCATGGGGCTGAGCCCCAGGAAGAGCGAGAGAGAGCGCGGAGTGTGTGTGTGTGATCACGCATGCATGCGGGCATCTGTGGATGAGTGTGGGTACACGCGTGGGGATGTCTGTCTCGCCGGAAAGGTCGGGTAGGTGCATGCGTCTGGGTGTCACCGCGGTCACCAAGGAGCTGCAGTGGGCGGAACGGCAGCGGCGGGGGGTGGGGGGCGCGTCGCGGGGGTCTGCTCCTGGAGGAGGAGAGCTGCGTGCCGAGGACGGTTTGGACCCAAGCGGCAGGCCCGTGGCAGTACCGGTAGCGCTAGAGCCAGAGCGTCCGTTAGAGGCGCCAGTTGGGTCTGCGCGCTGGGGGCCTGCAGACGCCAGGAACCTCCAGCCGACCTGCCTCCCTATCTGCCCGCCGACTCGCCGGTCGGGTGCGGGTTCCTGCGCGCCCAAAGGTCCTGGGAAGACGTGCCCGGGAGTCTGGGTGCCCTCGGGCCCTTGTCTGCGGCTCCCGGCTCTGGGAAGGGGCTACGGCCGCGGTGTTCTCCGGCTGCTGTTCTCCCGGGAAGAATCCGCGCCCTCCCCACCCCAACCATCACTCCAGGTGCGCTTAGGGCGGCCCGGGCGGCCGCAGGTGAGGGGAGGGGCCCACAGTCCGGGCCGTCCACCCCAGCCGGCGCCCCGCAGACAATGGCGGGAGGGAGCTGACTGCAAGTCTGGGGCCCGGCGGGAGGGGGTGCTTTCCCGAAGGGCCGGGAGGGGCCCGAGCCGGTCCGGGGGCAGGGCAAGGGGCCGGGACTTGGGCGCCCCGGTATTTTCCAAGGCAGGGGCCGGGGGCGGGGTCATCACGCCCACACCCGCTGAGAGGCCCACACGTGGCGGTTGATGTAATGGCCACTCCCGACACCTCGCACCCGAATTAAAGCGAAGGTACCGGCTTCTAGGAATCAGGGCTCTCCAGGCGGTGCTACAGCTTGGAAAGGGACCTCGCCTTTTCCTGCGGTTCAGGGGCCTCTTCTCAGTGGACTGGCCGCTTCTTAAAGGAGCCGCACCCCCTTTCGGGCTAGTTCTCTGCAGGCGACGCCCCCTCGCTGGCCACTGTTAAAGGAGCCGCGTCCCTGTCTCTCTGACAGCTCTCATAAGACCTAGGTCTGTTTCTTTGCTGAAATAAGCTGGATGCTGCAGCTGCAAGAAGAAGGTTGGCGGGCCAAAGAGTGGAGAAGGAGAGAGGGCCTGAGAAGTTAAAGAAGCCCAAAGTGAGGGAGTGTCAGAAAACGGGAGGGTAGTGGGTGAGGGGGACTGATTCTAGGGACTAATGGGCGACACTGAGCATGCCCAGGTGTTTCCAAGCACCGCGAGAAAACGCCCTTAACTCGGCCTACACTGTGACTGTGCCCAGCTCTGAGGATGCAGCAGAATCACACTTCTGCCCTGGGATCTCTCCAGCTGGTGGGGGAGGCAGATTTGGACAGAACTAACCATGCTACAATGGCTGCGTGTGAGGAAGGCGTTGATCAGATGCACACTGCGTGCATTGGGTGTAACCGGGGGTGCAGTGGAAAGACTGACTGCAAATGCAAGAGAAAGGAAGGCTTCTTGGTGGTAATGACTTTGGAACAGGTTTTGAAGATGGGTGGTGTATATACAGATGGAGATGGGGACAAGGGTGCTCAAGGAAGAGGGAATTGCCTAAGCAACGGAATGAAGGCAAGAACCCTCTGGGGATGCTGGATAGTCTCACATGGCCCGCAGGTGGCCATAAGTGGCTGTAGGCAGCTGATTTTGTCTGTAGGCAGAACTAAGGGCCCTTCCCCACTCCCACAGCCCTTCCCCCCCACCTCCGTCACAGTGAATGGGAAATTATGCTTCCTCTTCTATCTTTTTCCTAAACTGTGAGGTTCTTGAAGGCAGGGAAAAAACCTTGTCACCTTTCCATCCCCAGGAAGGACTTCAAGGCTTGGCCCAGATGGACCCTTAAAATTGATAGACCTGACAGTCCTGTTTGGAGGAGAGGAAGACTGAGCAATGAGACAGTAAAGATGGGCCAGGTCCTGTGACTGTCCTCTCCCTGTCCTCCCTTGGGTAGCTCACTGGCAGCTTGAACCCAGCTCACCCAACCTCCTCATCCTCTCCCCACTCCAGACCTGCAGCATCCCCGGCGTTTGTGTCTCTGGTCTCTTGGACGGGCACTGGCTTCTTCCTGTTATACCATTAGAAACCAGAGACCCCTCCTCATCCCTCACCCCCAAGTCCAATGCATCACCAAGTCCTACCAAAGTTACCTTCTCTATTTTCCCTAAATGTGCACCTCTCCTTACCCCATCATCACCTCATTCCTGGCCTGGCCTAGTCCTAATCAATTTCCTTTCTTCCCCTCTTCCCTCCCTCCAGTCCTTTCTCCTTACTAATCTAGGTTGGCGTTTTCAAAATGCACACACCACCAATTGCTCCTCCTCTCAGTTACAACTCTGGTTTAAAGCCTTCAGTGTCTGTCATTGCCCTCAGGGTAAAGATCAAAACAAAGCCCCAAAGACCCTGACGCTGCTTTTGCATCCACCTTAGTCTTTGGCCACGTTCTCCCTCACTCTCTGAGCCCCGGGCTGCTGGTCTTTTTCTGTATTATTTCATTTGCTTGAATCTCTCTTCCTGGTCTGTTGCTCACTGTTGCCTAATCATCCCCCTCTGACTCTTAAACAGCACTTCCTCAGGAAAGTCCTCTGTAACTCTCAGACAAGGCCAGGCCCCACTGGTGTAGACTCTGATTTAAGAGGATCTTTCACTTTCCCATCCTTTATCATACGCTCTAATTATATGCATTTGAGTCACCTGTTTCACTGGTTTCTGTTTCCACCCAGCCTGTAAGCTGCAGGAGGCCAGAGACTGAAGAGTTCATGGCGCCCAGCACAGGTCTGGCCCAGAGCAAGCCCAAAATAAATATTTGTGGAATAAATGAACTGTGGTCAGCCCTAACTGCCTGCTGAACGATTTAGGCCATATCCTGTTGGCTGTGGAAGACTATTGGAGGGAATCGGGGTTTTAGGACTTTGGGAAGATGAATGGATTGGAGGGGAGTAGAAAGTGGAGGACCTGTAGAGTCAAAACTTAAACAGAAACTTCAGAAGGTACAAAGGAAGCATAATTAGCCCCATCTTCCAGACTGAGAAAACCAAGGGTCAGAGAGGTTAAGTAATTTGCTCGAAGTCACATACCTAGTGAGTTCACAGTCAGTTCCTGCTTCCAGGTCCCAGAGTCCAAGCTCTTCATCACAAGCTAACCTGATTCTGACCCCCATGGCACAGACAGCTTGTCAACAGTGGTCCATATGTGGGTGAGAGGCAGGCCTGGTGCCTGGGTGATGTGGATGCCCAACCCTTATCCGAGGGCCTGACCTATCACAGGCTTTCAGGTGGTACTTTTTAATGGATGGATGGGACCTGTTCACAGAAACAGCAGAGGCAGGAGAAGTACAAAGCTTTGCACCCAACTCATTGTCCTGGAAGCAGCTGCCAAGCAGTCTTTTTCCCACTAAGAAAGAGAAGCACCTTGAACACAAGGGCCATATTTGCATTGCTCAGGGCTATCACCCTGTAGCCGAAGCTCCAGGACAGAGCATCCTCAGTTTACTCCTCTGACCAGAAGGCATGATGTCCAAGCTTCATTACTGTCATCATTGTCATTATTATCTGTTAGCCAGAGAATGGCAGCTTTGAAGACAATAAGTCTAGAGTTTATAGCTTGGAGAGAGGGATGTGGTGAGTGAGAACAAGGGTATGATCACATTCCCTCTTCTCCTGACTGCCGCCAAAAGACCAAAGCCATGAGCAGGGACTTCTCTAGAGAGGCAGGAAACCTGGCCTGGGTGACTAAGTGAAGGGAAACGGTCACAAGTCACACACTTGCCTGGCCCTGAGGAGGTTATGCAGGACACCTGCTGGCCAGGGAAAAGGCCAAAGGTAACCTAAGGTGGGATCTGGTTTAGGTCATATCTGAATGGTCTAGTGGTTTTCCCCACTTTCTACAATCTAAGTCTGAATTTGGCAATAAAGAGTTCATGATCTGAGCCACAGTCAGCTCCCAGTCTTATTTTTGTTGACTGTGTAGAGTTTCTCATCTTTGGCTGCAAAGAATATAATCAATCTGATTTTGGTGTTGGCCATCTGGTGATGTCCATGTATAGAGTCTTCTCTTGTGTTTTGGAAGAGGGTGTTTGCTATGACCAGTGCCTTCTCTTGGCAAAACTCTATTAGCCTTTGCCCTGCTTCATTCCGAACTCCAAGGCCAAATTTGCCTGTTACTCCAGGTGTTTCTTGACTTCCTACTTTTGCATTCCAGCCCCCTATAATGAAAAGGACATTTTTTTGGGGTGTTAGTTTTAAAGGTCTTGTAAGTCTTCATAGAACCTTTCAACTTCAGCTTCTTCAGCATTCCTGGTCGGAACATAGACTTGGATTACCGTGATATTGAATGGTTTTTCTTGGAAATGAACAGAGATCATTCTGTCGTTTTTGAGATTGCATCCAAGTACTGCATATCAGACTCTTTTGTTGACTATCATGACTACTCCATTTCTTCTAAGGAATTCCTGCCCACAGTAGTAAATATAATGGTCATCTGAGTTAAATTCACCCATTCCAGTCCATTTTAGGTCACTGATTCCTAGAATGTCCACGTTCACTCTTGCCATCTCCTATTTGACCACTTCCAATTTGCCTTGATTCATGGACCTAACATTCCAGGTTCCAATGCAATATTGCTCTTTACAGCATCAAACCTTGCTTCTATCACCAGTCACATGCACAACTGGGTGTTGTTTTTGCTTTGGCTCCATCCCTTCATTCTTTCTGGAGTTATTTCTCCACTGATCTCCAGGAGCATACTGGGCACCTACCAACCTGGGGAGTTCATCTTTCAGTGTCCTATTTTGTTGCCTTTTCAAAATGTTCATAGGGTTCTCAAGGCAAGAATACTGAAGTGGTTTGCCATTCCCTTCTCCAGTGGACCACATTCTGGTTTGTGACATTGTACAGGAGCCAGGGATTGAGACCATCCCCAAGAAAAAGAAATGCAAAAAAGCAAAATGGCTGTCTGATGAGGCCTTACAAACAGCTGTGAAAAGAAGACAAGTGAAAAGCAATAGAGCAAAGGAAAGATATACCCATTTGACTGCAGAGTTCCAAAGAATAGCAAAGAGAGATAAGTAAGCCTTCCTCAGCGATCAATGCAAAGAAATAGAGGAAAACAATAGAATGGGAAAGATTAGAGATCACTTCAAGAAAATTACAGATACCAAAGGAACATTTCATGCAAAGATGGGCTCAATAAATGACAGAGATGCTATGCACCTAACAGAAGCAGAAGATATTAAGAAGAGGTGGCAAGAATACACAAAAGAACTGTACAAAAAAGATTGTCACAACCCAGACAATCACAATGATGTGATCAGTCACCTAAAGCCAGACATCCTGGAATGTGAAGTCAAGTGGGCCTTAGGAAGCATCACTAGGAACAAAGCTAGTGGATGTGATGGAATTCCAGTTGAGCTATTTCAAATCCTAGAAGGTGATGTGGTGAAAGTGCTGCACTCAATATGTAGGCAAACTGGGAAAACTCAGCAGTGGCCACAGGACTGGAAAAGGTCAGTTTTCATTCCAACCCCAAAGAAAGGCAATCCCAAAGAATGTTCAAACTACCACACAATTGCACTCATCTCACACACTAGTCAAGTAATGCTCAAAATTCTCCAAGCCAGGCTTCAGCAATATGTGAACTGTGAATATCCAGACGTTCAAGCTGGATTTAGAAAAGGCAGAGTAACCAGAGATCAAATTGCCAATATATGCTGGATCATCGAAAAAGCAAGAGAGTTCCAGAAAAACATCTATTTCTGCTTTTTTTTGACTTATCCAAAGCCTTTGACTGTGTGGAGCACAATAAACTCTGGAAAATTCTGAAAGAGAGGGAAATACCAGACCACCTGACCTGCCTCTTGAGAAACCTGTATGCAGGTCAGGAAGCAACAGTTATAACTGGACATGGAACAACAGACTGGCTCCCAATAGGAAAAGGAGTACGTCAAGGCTGTATATTGTCACCCTGCTTATTTAACTTCTATGCAGAGTACATCATGAAAAAAACTTGGCTGGATGAAGCACAATCTGGAATCAAGATTGCTGGGAGAAATATCAATAACCTCAGATATGCAGATGACACCACCCTTATGGCATAAAGTGAGGAGGAACTGAAGAGCCTCTTGATGAAGGTGAAAGAGGTGAGTGAAAAAGTTGGCTTAAAACTCAACATTCAGAAAACTAAGATCATGGCATCTGGTCCCAACACTTCATGGCAAATAGATGAGGAACAGCGACAACCATGACAGACTTTTATTTTGGGGGCTCCAATATCACTGCAGATGGTAACTGCAACCATGAATTTAAAAGACACTTGTTTGCTTCTTGGAAGAAAAGTTATGACCAACCTAGATAGCATATTAAAAAGCAGAGACATTACTTTGCCAACAAAGGTCCATCTAGTCAAGGCTATGATTTTTCCAGTGGTCATGTATGGATGTGAGAGTTGGACTATAAAGAAAGCTGAGTGCTGAAGAATTCATGGTTTTGAACTGTGGTGTTGGAGAAGACTCTTAAGAGTCCCTTGGACTGCAAGGAGATCCAACCAGTCCACCCTAAAGGAAATCAGTCCTGAATATTCATTGGGAGGACTGATGCTGAAGCTGAAACTCCGATACTTCGGACACCTGATGTGAAGAACTGACTCATTTGAAAACACTCTTATGCTGGGAAGGATTGAGGGCAGGGTGAGCAGGGCACAGAGGAGTCAGTAAAACACATCCAATCCCTCAGGGAACTGCCCACCCCACAGTGGACAGACATAAGCAAACATGTCTCGAGTGAGTTTATAAGAACACTGGTAGCACAGAACACAGAAGAGGAAGCACTTTGTTCCTTCTGGAGGGGAGGGGGGCCGTGTCAGGAAGAGCAGCAGAGGAGAAGTGACGCTGAAGCTGGGTCCCAGAGGGTTTGTGGGATTTCACCTGGGGAGCAGGAGGGAAGGTGTTCGGCGGGGGCCTGCCTGAGCAAGGGCGTGGAGGCGTGCATGTACATGCTGTGTTTGCTGTGCCCAGAGCTTCTGGTCCAAGTGAGTGATGTAACTCCAGATGCCGGGAGCCCAGGCTGAGCAGCATCAGGATAGGGAAGGCCCATCCTGGCCGCTGGGCTGGGGCGAGGCGGGGGAGCAGGTGCTGACCCAAGCTGACTCCCCTTCAGGAGAGGGTTGAGGCCATTCACACAGACGATGAAGGGATTGGACCCTGTCCCAGTTCTGTGTTCTTTATTTTATTTTTTTAAATAGAATTGGGCATCTGGAGAGTCAAAAATAAACCTTTGCATTGGGACAGGAAGCCTGGAGACCAAAGGTTTCAGGGGAAGGGTTGGGAGGAGAGTGAGGTAGGCACTGGACTGAGGGTCATTCAGAAAGGAACAGGACGGTGGGGAAGAGCAGCAGTGGTCTGGGGCCTGCACTGCCTGTCCTGGAGCCACACACGTCCTGCCTGCCTTCCCCAGGCCATGTCCTAGCCTCATTCTCTGCTCTCTCCACAGCTCTGGAGGCCTGTACTCCGAAAGGTGCTAGAAACAAAGCCTGTGAGTGTGATCCGGGACCCCAGAGCCCCTCAGCCACTACCACCATGGAAGGAAAAGGTGCCAAAGGGATGCTGGTGAGTACAGGGACCAGACAGTAGCGAAGGGGTGGGGGTCATGAGCACCATCTGTCCCTTCTGGGGCCTGCTGTCAGCTGCTGGCCCCGACAGGGGGGCCTAGGAGGCTCTGCGGGGCCCCGAGGCTGGCACTGCCAGGACCCCTGAGTGCTAGGGCTATCGCAGGCCCAGGCAGGCAGCCCCTCACCCAGCAGGTTAGATACTGACGCGGTTCGGAGCCCACAGCAGGCAGATTCTGCTGCAGAGCCCAAAAGGCATGCTGGGAGGCAGGACGCACAGTCCCCACCCTCGTCACAAGATGCCCTGGAGAGCAGGCTGCAGTCGGTCCTGCCAGGAGGGCTGTCTCGTGGCTGACAACCCACACCCTCATCACAAGATGCCCTGGAGAGCAGGCTGCAGCCAGTCCTGCCGGGAGGGCTGTCCCGTGGCTGACACCCCGCACCCTCATCACAAGATGCCCTGGAGATCAGGCTGCAGCCAGTCCTGCCGGGAGGGCTGTCCCGTGGCTGACACCCCGCACCCTCATCACAAGATGCCCTGGAGATCAGGCTGCAGTCGGTCCTGCCGGGAGGGCTGTCCTGTGGCTGACACCCCAGCACCCTCATCCTGTACTCTGCCTGCTAGGGGGAGCATTCAGTAGGGGCTGCTCAAGGAGCCTTCAGAGACTGATTTTTCTCTTCTTCCACTCGAAAAATAGCATACAACATTTCATGTTGAATCCTCTTGTGAGATCTTTCAGGACACATCCCTCTCCCCTTTCCCCAAGTCACGGCTCTTCACTGCCCACTGCCTCAGAGCCCAGGAGAGGTGGTGTGAAGCAGAGGGCAAGAGCAGGGCCAGCTCATGGGTGGATGGCTCATGGATGGACGCAGCAGGCCAGGTCTGGAATCAGAAGCCAGGAAAATACCCAAGGACGGTCGTTGTATTCCTTCTCTAGGGATATTGCCTCAAGAAGCAGTGAGACTGGGCAACCGCCCAGGAGGAAGCCGGTGGCTGAGCATGGCCTGCCCTTGACTCCTCCCTTCCCCACGTGGATTCTCCTGTCGCCATCCTCATTCAGTGAGAGACTGACGACCTCGGGTCTCTTGCTGAGCCCTCCCCAAACAAGCCCTGTCTCTCACCAGGGATTTCTGGGACTCTTAAGTCCTCGGTCCAGAGAAATGCTGTTAGGGAGGCAGCCACACACTTGTGCCCCAGGCTCAGGACCCTCTCTCCTGCCTGGTCCTGAACTTCCAGTATCCAGCCCCTCAGGACCACTCTGGTCTGGCCCACTCCTGATTGGACCAAGTCTGAATGAATAAGGCTTCTTCTCAAAGTATTCCTGAGCCAGCCTGAGCTCTTGAGTGCTCAGGTGTGGGCAGAGACGGAGGTCTCCAGACCCGCATACTTGCTAGGGGGGAGTAGATGCCATGATAGGATCAAGTCTGGCTTCCTTCTTGGCAGAAGGGTTGGAATTGCCATGGGCCTGTAACAGGAAGAGGAGTGCGGCTCTGCCCCTCCCTCATGGAGATTCTGAATCCTGTGAAACTTAAGAAACCCTCTGAGGACTCGCTGGCTTTCTCTGGAGTGACCCTGAAAGGATGGGGGCGGGCAGGCAGGGATGATGTGGGATCCACCTAGGCAACACAGCCTGAATCCCAAGGTCCCAGAACCCCTGCTGCGACTGAGCTTCCCAGACCCCAGGCTCTGCTGGCTAGCCCATCTGTGGAAGGGAATGCCGCCTTGGGACACCTGTTCCCAGCACCAGGATGTGCCTAAAGATAGCCAGAGCGTAGTTTCCTTCATGCCCTTTGACCTTTGACATCTGCCCACTGCTGCTGCGTCTGAGGCTCCATAGCAGGTCCCCTGGGCACCCCCAGTGTTTGCTCGAGATTCTATTCCTGTGTCTTTCTCAGTTCTGCTTATGACCCTGGGCTACACTATTCTCAGGAACCAGTGCTGCCTCCATGTAGTGCTTGTCTCTGAGGAGCGCCGTCCCTCTTAGCTAACCTGGGCAGCTGTACCTGGACTTCATTAGCTGCCGTGGTCCCCAAAGGGGAGATCATGAAGATGCTCCTTCTCTAGAGGCCACAGTGGGGCAGAACAGAGAGAACTGAGGGCCATGCGTGTAAACCAGGGGCACTGGGGCCCTCCCAGGCCTGTCATTCCTGCTGCCATTTGTGTCCTGGGATGCGGGAGTGGGCAGCTGGCCCTGGCCACGAGGTCCTCCCTTCCATCCCCCTTTGCCCAGGCTTGGGCGTGAAGACATGGGCCCCCTGGGTCTCCTTGGTGTCTACCATGTATCAACCTTGGAGCCTCTGCAGGGCTGTCCATGCAGCAGGTGCCCCGTGGAGGGCAACTTCCCAGCACGTGCCCAGGCCCACATGCCCACGGCACATGTTCCTCCCCCCACTCCCAGCCCAGATGGTCTCTGCCAGGCCAGCTCAGCTGCCTCCCTCATGCCTCAGCAGCTCCTAGGACAGGGCCATGCAGGAACCCAGCTGGCCAGGGTGTTTCCAAGCCTGGGAGCAGCTGGGATGGTTGGCAGCACCAGGGATGGGGATGGGGGTGGTTCATTTCATGGAGACCTAGTGCCTCTATTTATACACATGTAGGGTCGGGTTGCCTGGGGCTCAGAGGACGGGGAGCTGGTAGAGAGGAGCTCAGGACAGGAGAGCCCCACCGCTGCTGCTAAGTCGCTTCAGTCATATCCGACTCTGTGCGACCCCATAGACGGTAGCCCACCAGGGTCCTCTGTCCCTGAGATTCTCTAGGTAAGAATACTGGAGTGGTTTACCACTTCCTTCTCAAATGCGTGCATGCATGCTAAGTCACTTCAGTCGTGTCCGACTCTGTGTGACCCCATAGACAGTAGCCCACCAGGGTCCTCTGTCCCTGAGATTCTCTAGGTAAGGATACTGGATTGGTTTACCATTTCCTTCTCCAATGCATGCATGCATGCTAAGTCGCTTCAGTAGTGTCAGATTCTGTACGACCCCATGGGCAGCAGCCCACCAGGCTCCTCTGACCATGGGATTCTCTAGGTAAGAATACTGGAGTGAGTTGCCATTTCCTTCACCAAGAGCCCCACTGGGTCAGCTTTAATCCCACAGTCTCACATGACATCCAACTGAGTCCCCTCCCCTGTGCCTGCTCCCCACTCATATAGTATCTTGGGCAGATAGGCCTTGGTGAGTCTTACTGGTCTCTCCCCGCATCTCTGCTGCATTGGGTGCCTCTGCTACTAGGAAGTCTCATGATGAATAAGAGCAGAATCACCCAGGCTGGGGCTCTAGGTGCTGGAGCATCTAAATCATCCTAGAAGGCTTTGAAAGCACCACAGGCTGCCTGGGCCTGTCCCACCCTGACCTATTCTGTTCTGTTTTGACAAAAGTGTTTAGCTACTTCTTGTCTGCAGCAGCCGTCACAGAGCCTGGGGCACAGTGGATGCTCACCCAGCCCGGGTGTGGGCTTGACACATCCTGGGAGCTCAGCAAGCACAGGTTTGGCGTACACCGGGGCCTCCCCTGGTAGAAGGCTCGTCACTTACCAGGCGTCCTGCTAGCACGAGTCCTGGCACGTGACCAGGGCTCACCCAGTGTGACACGGCACACCCTGGGCACCCGCCTGGCACAGTGCCAGTGCACGGTGCAGCTCACCCTGCTCGGGGCTGGCCGCATCCTGGGTCCTCACCTGGCCCAGAGTTTGGCACACATGGGAAGACCGTATCCTGGGTCCTCACCTGGCCCAGAGTTTGGCACACATGGGAAGACCGTATCCTGGGTCCTCACCTGGCCCAGAGTTTGCCACACATGGGAAGACCGCATCCTGGGTCCTCACCTGGCCCAGAGTTTGGCACACATGGGAAGACCGCATCCTGGGTCCTCACCTGGCCCAGAGTTTGGCACACATGGGAAGACCGCATCCTGGGTCCTCACCTGGCCCAGAGTTTGGCACACATGGGAAGACCGCATCCTGGGTCCTCACCTGGCCCAGAGTTTGGCACACATGGGAAGACCGCATCCTGGGTCCTCACCTGGCCCAGAGTTTGGCACACATGGGAAGACCGTATCCTGGGTCCTCACCTGGCCCAGAGTTTGGCACACATGGGAAGACCGCATCCTGGGTCCTCACCTGGCCCAGGATTTGGCACACATGGGCACTCATCTAGTGCAGGACCCAGCAAACCACCAGGGCTCCCTGGCATGGGGCTGGCACACACTGGATGCCTTCCTAATGTGGTTTGACACACAGTAGGTCTTCTATCTTAGGCACCAACACACAGTGGGCACTCTTCTTATATGACAAGGACTCGCAGAGGAGGTGCTCTCCTAGTCAGGCCAGCCTGCACAATGACTGGATGATCCTAGATTCACAACTACAGCCTCCCCAGTGAAATGGACAATATCTAGATCCAGAGGAAAAGGCCCAACCTCCTCAGGCTTCCTCTATGGACCTAGGGCCTGCCCTCCATTCCACTTGGCCTCCCTCCCCACCCTGGCCTCCCTGGAGCCCACCGACTCAGCTCTGTGGCCTCCCCTCCCCTCACACAGCTTTCCAGCAGCCCCACCACCCCAGCACGTTGCAGTCCTGCCTCAGCAGGACCTTCCTTCGGAGTCACAGGTCACAAACAAAGCCCCTCGACTCCTCGGCCCTCTGGAGGAATGCCCACTCTTATTAAGAAAAGTCAGTAGGCCGCCTCTGCCTCAAATCTTCTCCTAGGCTGCCCTTCATATTGTGACCTGCAGAGGGCGCTGACCAACACATGCCTCTTCTGCCAAACTCCCGCCTCTGCGTTGGTTTGCTCAACAGGCATCAGGGTCAGAAACTTTCCAGGCTCTCAGTCCATGGGGGAACCAAAGATAAAGGGATGAATACGCTCCACCCACTCCTCCCTGGAGTGGCTCCTGGACCCTTGCGGCTGAGCTTTCCAATCTTCTTCCCTTTGGGACATGCAGAAAAAAATAATTTGGGCCCACGGGGCAAATTGACAAGATCACTCAAAGCTGAAGGCAGCAGGGCTGGGGATTCTGGGCTGCCCAAGCCCGACCGGATTGGCACACTATTTAGGGCACATCGTGTTGGGAGGCTCTGCCTTCCAGAATAGCCGCCGGGTCTTACTGCTACAGCTGAGAGGTGATTTACTTTAAGCACCAGCATTCAAAGTAAGGAACCCATTCCTTGCTCAAAAGACTCTAAAAACTTTGTTTAGTTACATATGTTAAACTGGCAGTGCTTTGTATTATTTTTTTATTGCAAGAGTTCAGCATACAATACAAGGGTTTAAAGAGTTTGGAAGGCTAATCTTCTGAACTCTAACTTTCTTCTGATGGCACCATATTTAATGTTTGGTTTTGGTTTTGGACCATGTGCTTTTGAGACCAAACAACTAACTGAAAAGCTTTTGGAACCACACATAGTTACAAGTTGGCTTTCACATAACGTCTCTGGACTTACTCTGCATTATTTTTTAATTTCCCCAACCAGATGGTAAACGCCTTGAGAACAGGACACTCTCCTCTAATCACTGCATCTCCAGCAGTGGCTTTCACTGTGCTTACTGAGCACCCATCCCTGTTCTTAGAGATTTCTGCTACATCTTCATAATAACAAGAATGATGCTGTAACCACTCCCACTTAATGGATGAACAGTTGAGACGTAAAGAGTTTGGTGACCTCACAAGGCCAAGCTGGTATGTAGCACAGCCAGGATCTGAGTGAGGTCTGTGTGGGTCTAGAGCTGGCGTGAAGACACTGAGAGCAGGGTGCTGGGATCCAAGTCCCATTGGGCATCAGGTGTCTGCTGGGAGATGAGGACATGGTCCTGAGCTTAGGGCCTGCCTGGCAGGCCTCAGACCAGCTCTCAGAAGACTGTGAGGTCATGCTCTAAAGACGTGGTGAGGGCAGGGAAGGCTGGAGGCCAAAGGGCGGGCACAAGGCAGACATGGGCTCAGAAATCTGCCCTGGGAGCTCTTCTCCCTTTAGAGGAGTCAATCTTTGTCTTGACTTGCTTTGTTCACTTGTAAAATGGGAATATTTTATAAAACCGTCACACACTAATAGGGTTGCTGTGGGGCTCAAATGAGATTGTGCAGCTTTCCAAAGGGTCGCTGAAGCCTGTGGATCCAGAATGCCTGGGCAGTATCATCGGCCTAATTCACATTCGGCACCAGGCACAGTGGGGCATGCATATCCTGACACAGCATTGCGGCCTAGCTCCTCAACATCGGGTAATCAGACTCTGAATCTGAAAATGGGGTGATGTCATATAATATGCCCAGCACATAGTTCCCTGGTGTCTCAGGGGTAAAGAACCCACCTGCCAATGCAGGAGACTTGGGTTTGATCTCTGGGTTGGGAGGATCCCCTGGAGAAGGAAATGGCAACCCACCCTAGTATTCTTGCCTAGAGAATCCCATGGACAGATGAGCCTGGAGAGCTGCAGCCCATAGGATTGCAAAAGAGTTGGATACGACTGAGCAACTAAACCACAATAAGCACATAGTAGGTGCCCAGAAATGGGGGTGCTTGCTCACCTCGTCTTGCTGAAGCCAGCTCGGGCAGCCCTCTCAAAGGTCACTTCCCTAGGTTCTCCAGCAGGGGGCAGCAGGGAGCCATCCTGCCTGGGACTGCCTGCTCCTTAGGGAGGCCTGGCTCCAGCCCCAGACAAGGAGTGGAGTTCAGTGGGCCATCCTGTGGACCTCCTGACCCATGGCTAGTTTTCTTGGAGGGAAATTCCCCTCTAATTGCACTGGATAAAATCTCCTGAGCTTTGCCAAGCAGTAGCCCCACCCTGGAAGACAGCCCCTGGGGTGATAATTTCTGGAGCATCTCCAGGTTTTGTGCTTCTGGAACCTTCCAGAAGGCTCTCCCTAGTCTAGATCCAGTTGCCCAGTCCACACCATGCCCCAAATGTAGCAGAATACCTAAGTAGGTGGAGTCTCTTACTCCCCTCTCTGCCCCTGCTCTGAGTACAGTTCTCGGCACCTACTTGGTGCTCAGGAAATGACCCGTCCAATGACTGAACGACTGAATCTGCCCAGAGGTAATTTTGCCCAAACCTCACTGGGAGGCAATGGCTCTATGGTCTCCACCATGAGTCTTGAGGACGGTGACCACATCTTAACCGTCTTTGAACATCTACAGCACCACACAGGGCCTTCCCAGGTGGCTCAGTGGTAAAGAATCCGCCGGCCAGCGCAGGAGGTGCAGGGAACACTGGTTCAATCCGAGTCAGGGAGATCCCCTGGAGGAGGAAACAGCAACCCATTCCAGTATTCTTGCCTGGAAAACTCCATGGACAGAGGCACCTGGCAGGCTACAGTCCGTGGGGTTGCCAAGAGTCAGACACGACTGAGCACGTATGCGGCAGCAGCAGCAGCCCAGGGACACTGGGCCCCGAGGCTCCGAGTGCTGGCCCTCAGCTTAGAGGACATGGACCTGCTAGGACTTCGCGTGTCCCTGGGCCCTCAGCCGCTCAGCCCCGACTCTCCATCACAGCGTGGAGAAGGCTCGAGCCCTCTGACCGGCAGGGGAAGCCCTGTGCCTTTTGATGTCCTGGCCTCCTCTGTCCCAATACTCTGTCCTACCTGCTCCCAACCCCAGCTCCAGCCTGCCGCCACCTGGCTGCAGCTCATCTGTCCATGTCTCCCAGTCCTTCTATACTTCCTTTCTCCCTCCTCTGGGAAGTCTTGTTTTTTGTTTTATGATTTATTTTTTGACCGTGTCATGCTTGGCATGTGGGATCTTAGTTCCCTGAGGAGGGATTGAACCTGTGTCCCCTGCAGTGGAGGCACTGGAAGCTCGGAGTCTTAGACACTGGACCTTGAGGGAAGTCCATGGGAAGCCTCCTCGATCACCTGTTCTTGCCCTCACCACACCCCTGCATACGACTGCACTGAGGCCCCTGCCCCAAATAGCACCAACAACCCATCTCCCTTCTAGACTGTGACCTCCTTGTGGCAGGGTCTCAGGGCCGTTCATACCCCATAGGCACACAGGGCCCGGCAGAGTGGACGCCCTAAATGTTAGTGGAATGAATGAACGAGGCCTGTCCCCCAGCCCACAAAGCCCTCTTCCCATGAGCTCACCAACAGGACGTGGGGAATTTCCTCCAGGATGTCCTATTGTGCCCTCACACCCACCCAGCTGGGACAAGATGTTCCAAACACCCCCAGCAGCAGCCTCGATTTAGGCCAGCCCTGGAACTCCCTTCTCTGTCAGCGCAGTGCTCAGGGGTGCCAGGCTGCCCTTCCCAAACGCAGCTTGATGACGACAGCCCTGGGCTCAGGGAACTGCCACGGCTCTTCTTTGGTTCTGCAGGGTTAGCTCTATGCTTCATCCGTGCAAGCCCTCCGAGAAGTCACGTACTCCCTGGAGACTGCCACGTGGCTGGTGAGCTCCCCACACACCTGTTACCCTCGTCACAATGGCTTATCCTCCGGCTCATCTGGAGCTAAGGGCCTCTGCTGGCACTCTTCTGCTCACCAGGAAGCCACCCCTCTTTGCCCCGACCCTCCTCGTCTGACCTGCCTGACTGCTGGAGCCTCAGTGCCGCGGTGTAAGGACGCGCACACACTAAGCCTGTGCATCAGCCTCTCCTGAAGTGGACCGCGAGCTCCTTGTGTCTCTTCCCACACCCCTGCCCTGCTCCCTTCCCGGCGCCCTCCCTAGACTGCAGATCACTGCCCTTCGGCGAACAGGGAGGGATGAAGATAGACTCCCAGGGTAACCCCTAGAAGCCTGGGTCCCATGGGGGCCTCCCCTCCTAACTCCTCGCTGGGGCTTGTCCTCGGGAGGGTCTGGTGGGGCGCCTGAGAGATGCTGCCAGGCAGGGCAGGAAGCTGCGAGCTCTCGGTGATGTTGGGTCATCCAGCGCACTCACGCAGCCAGGCGTGTTCCAAGGGTTATTACAGTAGGGGTCTTGGTGATTTGGGGTCACCCAGCACGCTCACGCAGCCGGGCGTGTTCCAAGGGTTACTACAGTAGGTCCAGAGCGTCATGGATGAGAAGTAGTAGTAGAAGGCGATGCAGACGACCACGTTATAGTAGATTCCAATATATGTGGACACCACCATCATGCCGTAGCCCACACCTAGGGGAGGGGAAGGGCAGGAGCAGCCTCACACCTAGCTGAAGGATGCGAAGCTAATTTTGAAGGGGCTAAGGGGCAGGCTTTCGTGGAGGGCCACAGAAGGGGGCAGACCAAAACCTTGGTAGGAGCAAGCTGGAGGCTGAGTGGGGGAGAAGGCTAAGGGCTTTTGTGTATGCCTGTGGTAGGAGGAGAGGGTGGAGGCCAAGTAAACAATGGATCCCAGCACGGGTCCCTGGCCTTGGCCATTGATGTGGGCCTCGGGTCAACACCTAGGTTCCATAGGGGTTGGCAGTCTTTATACAGATGAGTGAGTCAGCACGGCCCCCAGAGGCCCTTGTATGTGTGTGTATGTATCACATCTGGGCCTCACCTTTGAACATGGGGCTGATCCTCCAGAACCCCAGGCAGCCCTGACTTGCGAACTGGCCTAAGGCGAGTTCCATGAAGAAGAGGGGCATCCCGCAGAAGATGAGAATGATGAAGAAGGGGATCATGAAGTCTCCTGGTGGGCAGGAAGAGGGCTGGCTCAGGGCCTACTTTGGGGGATCCCACCCTCTTCCTGCTCAGAACCCGACAGCAGAACCTTTGCAATTGACTGGGCTTCCAGGAGGGTGTGCCATGCCCTGGACTAGAGCCTCAGTCTGAGGCACACTGCTCACGGCGTTTTTGAACGTGACAGGGGTTCCCAGGAAATCTGCTCTGAGCTGAACCCAGGTCCCAGAGCCACCATGTTTGGGTGGGAATTGATGACTTAACCAAGCAATTTCACACACATTAGCCAATGGGGTCCTCAGATATCCCCAAATCATTTAGGGTTGGCTGGTGAAATGCAGGGGGTACAAAACTGAGACTTGGGAGGTTGGGTTGCTTTCCTCTCTACCTTTTCTTCCCCCGAGGGATCAGCTGCCAGGCTGATCACCCCTAAGCCAGGGGTGGGGGCAAAGGAGATTAGGGCCAGAGGCCAGCCTGTCTGGAGTGGGGTCTGTGCCGGAAGGGGCCGGCTGGGCCCTGGTGGCTGGGCTCTATCACGTGGGTGGTCCCTGCCCTGTGCCCACTGGGTACCTCCCCCGTTGCAATAGCAGAGATATAGGAAGCAGCAGACACTGCCCAGGCCCACGGCGTAGCCCACGCTTATCAAAGGGTTGTGAAGCCCTCAGGTGCCCTGTTGGCGACTGTGGTCCTCCTCGGCGGCCTCGCTGGGAGAAAAGCCACCATCAGCAAGGCACTGGCATGAGGGGCCTGACCCTTCAGGCCTCCCCCAGTGGGGACACCATGGGCCCTCCAGGCCCCCACCCCTACCTCGGGCTTCCCCTCTGCTAGCAGGAGCTGCAGGCAGGCCTGGCAGAGGAGCACAAAGGGCAGAGTGGCTGCCAGAGGGTGCCAAGCGGGGCCTCCCTCACCAGCCCCCCAGCACCCCGTGCCGGGGGCACCAGCCCACCCAGCATCTGAGAGGCGGGACACTGAGAGGGAGCTCGAGTTGAGAGCCCCCCAGCCCCCAGCCCCTCCAAAGCCTCCCCTCTCCTCTCTGGGTGAGAATCTGGGAGCAGCTGAGCCTCATACCAAGCAGCCAAGCTGGGCTGGGCACAAAGGGGCCTGTGTCCAGACAGCCCGCCAGCCCGCCGCCACCATATCGCCAGGCTGAGCACGCTGCCCATGGCAGGTGGCTGTGGGGGAGGGGGTGCTGGACCACCTGGTGGTCAGGGCTGTAGGCTACAAGAAGGGGAAGCAACTGAACTGGGTCAGACCTGAGGAAGGCATTCTGGGACTCAGGATGGGAGGGTCAGGGGAGCCACCTCTGACTGCCCGTGACTGGGGAGGGGATCCCTGGGGAGGCTGACCTGGGCTGGATGGGGGGGGAGACCAGAGTTGTAGGCACCATGCCTGACTTGGAGGACGTACTCTGGGCAGTTCTACTTCCAGTTCCCTCAGGGGAACTGGAGGGGGTGACTCCAGAAAAGGGTCTCTGAGCTGAGAGAGCATGGACTGCAGAAGAGGGGGCTGGACAGGAAGGGCTGATGAGGGGGTTCGCCACAACGGAAGGATACGGGCTTGCCTGGGGAGCTGTGGAGCTGGACTGGGTGGCCTGAGGCCCCACTGAGGACCCCAGCCCCACAGTTGGGACTAACCCAATAAGTCTCTTTATACATGTGAGCAGACGCATCCCCCATGAGTCAGCCACCCTTAGCCAGAACCTGAGGGGTCAGAGGAGTCTCACTAAGAGGCAGAGGAGGACCCTGAGAGTCCCTGAGTGACAGAGGCAGCCTCCCAGAGGTGGGCTGTTCTCCTGAGAGAAATGGCCAGGGGTCCCTGAGGACACCTAGGATCAGAGACACAGCCGCACGACCTCTGAGGGACAGCACTGTAGTGACACTGACCCTCAGTTTGGAAGAGATTCAAGGCACACAGGCAAATAAACAAATGGGCCTGCTGCTGGACTCTGACGCTGGCCGACAGGTGCAGAGTGGGGGATGCTCTCACCGGGCCTGCGCCTTCCAGGAGGGCCCATTTGGGAAGGCAGGCCCAGAGGCCGCAGCTCCTGATGGTGGCCCTCCTAGCCACGCACCCTTTGCTCTGAGTGGGCGCGTCTGGGGGGTCACTTTGGGCTTGCACAGCACGTGGGCACTACTGCACAGACAGCCTTGTCCTGCACAAAGGTGTCACTGCCCAGAGGAGACCCTGAGCCTCAGCGGTCCTGGGAGGTTTGGGGCCCAGTACCAGGAACCCTTCACAGGGCACCCAGAGCCGACCAGCAGGGCCTGTGTGCATCATCCGTGGAGGTTGACAAGCACCTACTATGTGCCGGGCCCCACCTGAGGCTCAGGAAATTCAGAAGGGGACAAAACACAGCCGGCCCGCTCAGAGCGCGAAGTCCCGGGGAGGGAGCCGTTCCGGGCCGGCCTGGGTGCTGGAGAACATTCCGCAGGGCCTGTCGCCTCCCCCCGAGACGCTCGCCCGCGCCTCCCCCATCCTCACCATGCAGCCCCTGTACCAAGTCCCCCTGCCCCTCACCCACTCTCCCCATAGGAGAAACTGCCATGGCGCAGACAATGGGGCTGAGTTGATTCCTGGGCACCTCCGGCCGCCTCACCAGGAGCTAGGACAATGCAGCTTTGATACACAGGGCAGACTCTCAGCAGGCCCTTGGGCCAAGGTGGGGGGCCCTCACACCCCCATTCTCTCCCGTGCCCCGCCACACAGCCAACTCTTCCTGCTCCTTTGCACACTTGCAACTTTCTGCGTCACTTTTGCTGGTGTTTGCCTCTCTGGCTGGCTGTGCCTGCCCCTCCCTGGCACAGACCCCTCAGCCCCTCTCCCCACCCCCAGACCTGCCTCCCAGTCCGCCTGGCACCAGAGAGGGGGCTCGACCTCCTGGAAAGTGACTGACCTGTCCTGGGGAGGAGGGGTCCACAGGTCACTGAGCCGCCGCCATCCTGGGGTGAACACTTGTAATGGAGTGCGTGCGTCTCCTCCACTCATTCACACCTCTGCCAGATCCCGACGACACTGACGCATCCCCTGCCTCTTCCACTGCCTGCTGGGCGGCGTCAATTACTCTCACCTCATCTCCTCCCAAAGCTCTGCCTGCCCCCTGCCCTGGCCCTCCCGCTCCGGGGCCAGGTGCTCCGCAGCTAGAGTGCGGCGTGGGGCTTGCTGTGTTTCTCTCTTGCTCCCACACACACTCACAACCACAGGGTGAGGCAAAGTGGGAGCAGAAGACAGAGAGGGCGGCTCATTCCCATTCTAGAGTGAGGCGTGGGGCTTGTGTCTCCCTCGTTCCCACACACACACAACCACAGGCTTGAGAGGGTAACAGGCAGGAAGGCCAGGGGTCTCCAAATGGAGAAAATAGGCTGCAAGAGCCAGACGTTTTTATCTCTCTTAAGCGGTAGGAGGAAACACACTGGTGATATATATTTTTTTTTCCTTCTCTATACAAATTTAAAAGGAGGTTTCTCTTTAAATGCTGTGTTGCCATGACACCTGGTTTCACCTGAAGCTAACTATTCTCAAACCTCTAGCTAACCAATACATTTCTTTTTCTTATGGAAATGTTTGTCTTAAGCTATGTTAATGTACCCCAAACTTTGTCTTCAAGTTCCGCCAAATGGCTCAGAACCTACTTGACAAACCAGTATGTTATACTCAGATATTGTTCCCCTAATCTATGTAAACAAAACTATTTGTATGGTAATCTGCCCTTCTGCAAGATTCAAGTCAATCATTTTATGGCCTGGGATGAATTATCTGGTTCCATTCTGAGTTTTAAGGCATCCCTTTCTTTTCATTAGCAGACTACGAGTGACTGTATAACGTTCAGCTGAAGGCTAGCAGGGGGTGCTCTTTCTGCCCCTTCTGATGCCTCTGTCAGAAGCTTTCTCATCTCCTCGATACTTTAATAAAACTTTATTACACAAAAGCTCTGAGCGATCCAGCCTCGTCTCTGGCCCCGGACTGAATTCGTCTCCTCCGGAGGCCAAGAATCCTGGCGTCTTATCATTCAGCAACAACCTTTCAGGGTGAGTCAGAGCAGACGCAGAGAGAGAGGGGGCAGCTCATTCCCATTCAAGAGTGCGGCGTGGGGCTTGCTGTGTTTCTCCATGTTCCCACACACACTCACAACCACAGGATGAGGCAGAACAGGTGCAGAGAGAGAGAAGGCAGCTCATTCCCATTGTAGAGTGGGGTCTGGGGCCCAGATGCTTCTGAGAGCACAGGGCTGGCACTGGGTGGGCTCCTGGTAGCGAGGCTGGGTACCACTGGGCAGTAGAGATGGTGAAGGGACAGGAGAAGCTACAGGGCCACCAGAGCCTCTCAGACTTTGCAGAGAGCTGTGGGCAGAGGGGTGATGGGCCCTGGAGCAATCCCCCCAGGACTTGGGGATCTCCAGCCAGCCAAGATGGTTAAAAGAATGTGACTGACTGTGCAAAAGAGTTGTGGCCTGGTGAACTGCGCTGTCACCTGTCTGAAGACAGATGGCATTAGCCAAGAGGGGAGCTGCAGACCACGTACCCCTGAGGATGAGCACTGCATCAGCTGAACCTGAGGAGGGCCCTCTGAGAGAGTGTGCTGAGTGGTCTGTGTAGACTGTCACTCAGACCCTCAATCCCTCTTCTCCCAGGCCACACTCACTGGTCAGTCTCCAGGGGGTGCTGAGACACCACAAACCAGTGACCAGGAAGGTGGGCACGAGTGTTCTGGTGCTGGGAAGACACAGCTTCCAGTTTTTGGAAACTGATGGGTGGGCAAAGGCTCTGGTACAGAGTAGGATCTTGATCTAAGATCAAGCATGAATTCTGATGTAAAGGACATCTTCCCTGTGAGTTTGGTAAGTGTGCTGACCCCAATGGGAACATGGCAGGATGATACTATTTTAATCTTTTTTGTTATTATTATTTTAAAAATATTTACTGGGCTGCGTTGGGTCTAAGTTGCAGCGCATGGGCTCTTTAGTTGTGGTGCAACAGCTTACTTGCTCCATGGCCTGTGGGGTCTCAGTTCTCTGACCAGCGGCATTGAACCCGTGTCCCCTGCAGTGCAAGCTGGACTCCTAGCCACTGGACGACCACTGGAGTCCCTGCATCATTATGGCGAAGTCTTCAAAGTCAGACAGGCCTGGGTTCCAACCCCAGCCCTGGTGGATCTCCCTCCATGTATCTCCTTAGGCAAGTTACTTTACTCGTCTGGTCTTAGTTTCTTTCTAAAATGGGGATCATATCTACCCATCTTTGAAGCTAGTGAGCATTATAAATAATAGTAATAGATAATATATATGAAATGCTTACTGTGAGCCAGATGCTGTCCTAAACACTTCATATTAATATATATTAACTCATTTAATCTTCCCAACAGCCCCTCGAGTTGGGTATGCCACTATGCCCATTTTGGGAGAGAAGATGGGGAGTGATCTTGGCTCAAGCAAGTCTCCCAAGAGAATGGCCTCAGACCCTAGCGACTGAGCTGCTTCCAGGCCAGCCTCATGCAGCCGGGTCCCCAGACACACTCTGCTGACTTCTGCTGACTTCCTGCGAGTCCAGACTGAGCGCCAAGCCCCTGGCTGGGCCACTGGCTCCAGGAAGGCCCAGTCACCCATGATGCCCAAATGTTCACTTCCACCCAGGGTAAGCTCTGGGCTTTGGCTGCCCTGGCCTGGGCCAGGTGCCCAGAACAGGCAGTCCTGGCTGGACAGCTTTCTCTGACTCTGGCCATGGAGACAGCAGGCAGCAGCAGCCTGTAATGAGGCCTCATTAGTGGGATCCAGCTGCTCTAGCCCCACTCAGGGAGGCCGGATCCCCCTGAGGACATCCAGATGATTCTGGGGTTCCCACCGCCCCACTTCTTCCAGATACGCTGGCGCTTCCTCTCACCAACTATCATCTTTGTAAGTTTCCCGCTGGTCACTCCCCTGCTGTCCCCGTGGCAAGCATCCTTCTCTTGGGAACCAGCCAAGAAAGAACATGAGCCCAACCATTAGGCCAGAGCTCCTCCTGGGGGCTCTGCACCTACAGCTCTGGTCACTGGAAGTCTGAGCAAAGCTGTATAGAGTCAGACAGGTGTGGAGACTCAGAATTACCCAAGCCCTGGCCTTGGGTTAGGAAGGGAGCACAGGACCCTGTACTTGACAGAACAGTGCCCAGCTTCAGAAGGGGAAAATAGGCTGGCAGCAGCTGAGAGCCGGCCCTCCCTCCCTGGTATTTCCACCTGGCATCTCCCCAGAGGAGCCCCAGGGGAATCATGACTGACCTTGGCATTGGTCTCTGACAGCCTCACTGAGCTCGTGTCTCTAGCCCTCATAGCCAAGGTGCTTGGAGTGCTCAGGATATGCGGTGTGAATGCGTGTTCCAGAAGCAGGCTGTGCAAGTCAGGTATCAGCTCAGGATCCGGGACACCATCCTAAGCCACCCTGGAATAGGCTGGCTTAGGAGGGGAGTTCTGGGTTTCCACCAGTATTCAACACCTGGAAGACAGACCTCCCAGCAGGGAGTAGAAGTGGTGGAGGGAAAGCCCACCATGACCAGGAACAATATACTAAGTCTCATGATACAACTCTCCATGGTTTCATTATTATCCCCACTTTACAGATGAGGAAACTGAGGCCCTGAGATGTTAAGTAATTCCATGCTCCCCTGAAGATGGGCTTGAGTCCCAGCCGCTGTCCCTGGACAATGCCCAGATTACTGGGCAGTGATGACTCCAGCCGTCTGCAGGACTCCCAGGTGCCAGCCCAGCTGCCGGGGGAGTGCCCCACCCCCACCCTGTGCTCCCAACACAGAGGCTGGGGAGACAGCGGATAGGTGTCACCGCCTGCCCCCACCATGCCCTGGCCAGGGGTGGCACCTGTCACCTTGGCCACCACTGCTAGCACGGTCATTCGTGTTCATGTCCCTAGTGTTTACAGGTCCTTTAGATGCCAAGATGGCAGCTGGGGGATGTGTGTGATGTGGGGTTTGCTGGGGGGCCCCAGGTCAGGCTCCCACATGCCTGCTGGGCTCCACGTGGCCTCTGACGCCCCCACACTCTGCCCTGAGCTGAGGTTCTGGGTGGGCTCCTACCTGTCACTGAGCCTTTGGCCTCCTGACCAGAGTTCCCGCCCTTGGGGTGGACCCCAGCCTCCGCCCAGGCTAATTCAGATCTTCCCACCTGGAGGCAGGGTGAGGGGCTGGGGGGGCTGTGCAGTGTTATGGGTCAGGCTGTGTGGCCCGGGCCTTTTGTCTGATTATTTTTGTAAAAATTGTATTATCTGTGGTTGCTACCCCCTCACCCTCGGCTTCAGGCCCAATCTGTCTTCCAGGCCCGCCTGCACATCCCTCGGCAGCTCTGAGGTCTCTGAGCCTCCTTCCAGCACTGGCTGTCAGGGCCAGTCCAGCAGAGGCCCATGACCCAACAGCCCGCCCAAAGAACACGTTTCTGGGAGGGGGTAGGGATGGGGTGATGCTCAGCAGGAGGTTTGAGCCCAGAGACCAGGGGAAGTAGACCCTACACGACACCCCCTTGCCCTACCACCACCAGGCTAAAGCCCAGTCTTCCCGAACTGGGTGGGCTACCCTTGTTCAGGTGCCACATTGCCCCAGCCCGTGTGCCCCAACCACTCTCTGGAGCCAGAACTCCTTGCCCCAAGCCCTGCAGCGTCTGTGTGTCTGTCCTCTGCACCCCTCCGTGCAGTGACAGCCCCGGAAGAGCTGCCTCTAATCCTCTGTAGCAATAACAGTGTGCCTCCCACCCCCAACCATCTGCGAACCACTAGGTTTTTAAAGTCCATAGATTTTAATGAAATTTCTATTCCTGTCTCTGAGCTGCTGCTCTGCTTTGTCTGGGTCCTCCAGTGGGACATGCGTCAGGGCTGGGACAGGACCTCCTCCTGCCAAGCCTTTGGGGGAATGCCTGGGAGGAGAAAGGCCAGAGGCTGTGACAGTCAGGACCGGACACTGAGGACCTGCTGAGAAGGTAGGGTGAGGGCCAGACAGACAGACAGCATTGGACTCATGGGGAGGGCTCATCCTAGACTAGATCTGAAGTGGGCTGGACCCTGGCAGCGGAAAGAGAGTAGGAGCAGACAGGACGCGTTCCAGCCGAAGCTGAAGCCTCCTTACTGAGGAGCCCTTCAGGTTGGGACCTGGGGCGCTGCACTGGACGTCAGAGTGGAAGCTGGCCTTTTCCCGTTGCGGGACTGAATCTTATGTCCCCAGCGGCAGGTGGCGGCCAGGCCATGTGGTTTGGGGCAGCGCTCCAGAGGGGAGCGGGCAGGCAGCACTGGAGAAGCCTGGCCCAAACTCCAGCAGCCCCATGGAGGCAAGGCAGGAGTCCAGTGCCCTGGCTGGAGGACCCCAAGGGCTGTGGCCTGAATGGGAGGGAGTAGCTGTGAGGGGGCCGCGGCCTGCCCCTCAGCCTGCCCCATCCAGCTGTCTGTCTGCTCTCGGTTACCTGTGGCTGGGGGAGACACAGGAAGGCCTCAGGGGTGCCTGCAGCTCCTGTTGCCTGGCTGCCTTCTGTTCCTTTAGCTCTGGAGGAGAGGTTCTGCCTGAGACACAGCGCCCAGTCTTCCAGGGTGTGTTACAAGAGCAAGGTGGGATGGGTGTGGGTGGGGGGGAAGTGGGAGGAGTGGAGCGCTGGGTGCTCTGGGACCTGCTAGGGTCCTCACCTGCCAGGGTGGGCTCTAGGCTTGCCTCAGTGGGCTGGGGGCGGGAGGGGGGCTGAATATTCATTTTCCAGGCAGCACTGCAGGGAGAGCTGGCTCAGTGCCTGGCTTTACGGCAGGGTGCCCAGGCCAGGATCCCCATGGTGGGGCACAGGAACCAGCCCGTGCAGGCTCTTCCTCCCAATCACCTGGGGGCACTCCTGAGAGGAACACCAGACTCCCCCTGAAAAGCTGAGCTTGGCAAGAGGGTGGCAGGCCTGAACCCAGACTTAGGGAAGAGAAGGAGGCAAAAGACCTAGGCAGACCCAGCAGTTGATCTAAAAGTGCTGACCTCGGACTTAGGGACTCAACTGGAATATGAGTTCATGTACCTAAGGATCACACACATAAGAAGTGTGCACACAGGAAAAATGGACCCAGGGTTCACACAACCTCTGCAGGTGTGTGGATCTCACGCCCTGGGTGAGAGACGGGGTTGTTTACACTCAGCAGAAGGGCTGGGGGTGGGGCGGCCAAGGACTGCAGCTCACCTGCAGGATGGGAATCTCCCTCTCCAGAGCATGGCACTCTTCCTCCAGGAGGGCCCTGGGACTTGGGCAGTGCAGCACCGGAAGCAGAGCTACAGGCCCAGGTCTCAGCAGAGCCCTCCACGCAGTCCCAACCTCCGGCCTCCCCAGGAGACTCCTCTAGGCCCTTCTATCTCAGTCCACCTTTCCCTCTGCTGCCTTCATGCTGTTCCAGCACAGCCTTGCAGCCCTGCCAGCCTCTTCCTGGGCAGGGTGTGTCCTCTGTCCTTGCCCACCTCCCAGTGCCCACCCTCAGAAGCAGCAGTCTCTCTTCTACATGATAAGACTAGACTTGCGGGTCCTCCTGCCTCCATTCTCTCCTGCATGACAGCCCTGCCCCTGCTTTAAAAACTCTTCTGTGTGTCATCTCTTCCCCACCTCCCAGGATAAAAGTCCTCAGGCCAAGGCCCATGTAGGCATCTGTACTTGACTGATTCCTGGCAGCAACCTCATCAGCATCCTGCCCTTTCCACCTCTCAGCCCCACTCTCCTGGGTCTCCCAGCCAGGTGTGTTCCCTCCCTTCTCCTCCCAGTAGTCCCAGTACATCAGGGTCCATCCGCAGTCCCACCCTCCCTGTCCCCACCCCCACTGCACACACTTGGGGGCCTCACTGCACGTGTCCAGAAGGCTGGTCAATGTGGGACACATTCAGCTGGTCCTTGATGACGCTGAGGTCCTGGTGACAGCTGCTGGCAGATGAAGTCAACCTCACTCGCTCATGCTGCTTCACCCCAGGCCTTCAGGACACAAACACCATTTTTCCTAGACAATTTTGTGCTTTCTCACAAAGGCAACACAAGATGGTAGTAAAAGGAGGAGCTATGGAGCCTGGGATTGCACATGGGTTCTGCAACCCTTTACTATGTGTGAGTTTGGGAAAGTCAATCATCCCTTCTGAGCTTTAGTATCATCTGCAAAATGGGGCCATCACCCCCTTCATAAGGATGTGTGAGAAATAAGTTGCTACCATTCACAGATGAACATGCTGCTGCTCGTTTATCTTGTTCAGTCCCTAGCCCTCTCTAACCCAGTCCTCGCAGACTGGCTATCCCAGCCTGAGGGACAACCGGCCACTGGGTGAAGTCTTTCCTTCCACTCCTATTCTGCGTGTCCTTCTCCGTCTCCCTGCAAAGCGCTTCTCTTTGTATCCGTCTGGAAGTCTGCTGCTCGTACTCTAAAACCCAGCTCGAGCCAAGCTCCCAAGATTGGCACGTGTTTCCTGGGCCTCTGCAGCCCTCATGGGCTGACCTCTACCACAGGTGGCTGTAGAAGTGTCAGTACCAGACGAGGAATTTCTCCATGCCCGCAGGTGGGACCTACCAGCTGGCTGGGGTCCTTCGCCCAGCAAGGACAGATCCCTCCTCTCCTACTACTACACCTGGGTTCACCAGCTCTCATCTGGAACATCTCCTGTTCTGGCAAATCAGGCCTGGGCTCCTCCAAGGCAAAGTGCAGGACCCTGGGGCTATACTGGACCCAGACGTGGGTCTGGCCCCTGCAGAAGATGCATAAAAGGCAATTCAGGGGCTCCTTCCAGGGAACCACAGGAAAGGTGATCCTGGACCCTTGTCAGTTGCCAGGCTAGCCCATCTGAGTTCTGGAGACAGGGCCCAGACCCAGGTCTGGAGCTCCAACCTGTCCTCACAGATGGCCTTCCGGCGGAGACCTTGGAGCAGCTGCCACAGTTCCTGGCGCACAAGATCTCTTAGGAGGGGCGGTGGTGCCAGAAGGGAGGAGAGGTCAGAGGTGGGGCACCATCCAGGGGTTTGGATAGATCGAGCCTCTTGGAGCAATGATCGTAACATCACTACCTGCAAGGACAGCTGGGGCACCTAGGCGACTGCAGAGGGAAGTGAAGGGAGGCAGGGGAGCTGGGGGAATGAGGGGCAGGGCAGTTAAATTGGAGAGGGTTGGGCTGACAATGAGATCCGACAAGAGCTCGAGAGTTACTGGGCAGGGCTAGGGATCCGTAAAAGGTGAGAAAATCATCCGAGTCCTGGGACAGGTCTGCCGTGGGGCTCACCTTCCTACGCCCCACCTCTGCCCGTAGCTCCAGG
The DNA here is from genome assembly GCF_019320065.1 of Cervus canadensis. Lineage (NCBI taxonomy): Eukaryota > Metazoa > Chordata > Mammalia > Artiodactyla > Cervidae > Cervus > Cervus canadensis. The sequence goes on from NC_057418.1 coordinate 271,299, forward strand.
CTCAGATCCGCTGTCGTCTCCCCTAGAATCCTCTTCACTTCGGGCCGCTCCGGGAGCGGAACGTGCTCTTCCACCAGTTCCCACAGCGACTGGAAGTCCCCAGGCATGGCCCGCCCGCCCCGCTGCCCCTCCCAGACGCGCGGCCGCACACTTGGACCTGCGGGACCACAGCTCGGACCGCTGGGTTACTGGTATACTGCTAGTCGCCCAGAGCCGGGCACACCCACTCACGCCTGGCACGCTTCCGGGTCTCACAGGCCACGCCCCCAGCCTGTCACTCGGACCAGCCTCTCCCAAGCCTCATTCCGTTCGTTCGGCCGCCCGTCCCCAAGACTAGAGTTGCTCGGTCCAGAGCCGCTGGCCTCTATCGCTCTCTTCTGCCCTACTACTGATCGATTCTCGGAGGCCACGGTGTCAGGTCGCGGCCCTGGGAGCCTGGAGGCCCGAGCCCCGCCTCTTCCGCGCGGCCGTCACCCGGGAAACGGGGCCCGCTACCCCAAGCCCCGCCCCCAGAGGGCCCCGGCCCCGCCCATTCCGGGGCGGTGCCAGCTAGCAAAGCCCAACCCACAGCCGCGGTAGGTGGTTTCGCGGTCTCAACCTTGCACATCACCCTGAATCCAAGCACCTTTCATCCCTGGGCACCTTTAGACTCCAGGGCAGGTGAAAGAACCGAGAAATATGAGCCCGGTGGGTTTATTACTTCCGTGCCTTTTCTGGGGCAGGAACGGACTAGGCTGGTCAAGGAAGACAAAGGGTGGAGTGTGGGAGAAACAGGAGGAGGGGAGGGATGCGGTAGGTCGAGGGGGACCAAGGGGCCAGATGAGCAGCGTCTCACGGAGCCCCTCTTACTTGAAGCCAGGCTTATAGTGTGAAGTGCAGGGAAGCCTGCGGTGAGCACCTTGGGGTCTGGGAGGGCTCTCTGACCCTCGACCCCCTGCTCCCCCCGCCCCGCACCCCCACCCCCGTCCCCCTGCCCCAGCACCCCACTGGCTCATTTTCCTGTCTGCTCCTCTGCACTTTTCCTACCTGGTTCTGTTTTCTCCAGGAGAGCTGCAAAATGGGTTCATTTCCTGGGTTTTTCTCTCCCGAGGAGCCACTTAGAAACCCGGCCCCTCCGATCCCACTGGAGCTGCTGAGTTAGAGTCTGAGCAAAACCTATCCTCGGGTGGTTCACATGCGTGTTGAAGTTTGACAAGCGCTCTTCCAGATGAAGTGGGTTTCAGTTTACACGTTTTATTTTGTTTTGGAGGACTGGCCACGCCTGTTAGACCTTCAATCCGGGGGAAAGTGAGCTTGTACTGAGCTTGTAAATAAGTTCGCTTGTAAATAAGTAAGCAGCTTGTGGTTGCTTGTGGGTTGTCGCAGCTCTTAAAGTGAAGATGAGGAATCTGTTTTCATTTTCCTACCTTAATTTTGACTTGTCCTGCTTTAATATATAAATAGCATTTCTCTGAAGTTATTTTACTTAAGTGCCAGTGCACACAAACACACACATTTTAGCTATCAAAACATTATGTAACTCTACTGGTGAGAAATCAGGAGAAAATTAAAGTGCCATAGTGATTGAATAAGATGAAGGAAACCCCCCCCCTTTTCATTATTATAGCATCTTATCTATTTAGTCCATGTTCTTCTTTTTACTACTTTTTCATGCTAACTCAGTAAAGTATGAAGAATGTACTCTGAGTTGCACATGTTAGTCCAGGGATGGCAGTTTTTATTTTCTGAGTTTCTCATGTTTCTACTGCCTTGGGTCGGGGGCTCCGCTAAAGGGTGATTTCCGGGGGTGCTGATACAAGCATCAGGGGAAGGGGTTCAGTTGTCACATCCTTCTGTGGCTTAAAGATTCTCTGCTGACAGAGAAACAAACCAAGACAAATACAACTGGGTACGCTGTCTGGATTCTCCACTGCTGCATCTATGTCTGAAGGGAGAGGGTGGCTGGGTTTCCTCGTGACCGTGTCTCTGCCCACAGATCGCGGCCCTGGAACAAGCCATCAGAGATGTCCCAAGAGTGTGATGATGGCGAGATTCAGCTCTACAACGAGCAGATCGACACCCTGCGGAAGGAGACTGAAGAGGCAGAGAGGAGCTTGGAGAGGTCACCCTATGACTGCCAGCAGCTGGTGGTCGCCCAGCAGACCCTGAGGAGCAAGTTGGACCGGTATCATCGCATCATCGAGAATACAGGCAACAGGTGGGGTCGGGGTGGGCAGAGCCCGTGGACACAGAATCACTTACTTGTTTCACGTTTTTCCATGTGCCAGTTCCAGGCTGTAGGGAATGTGGCAGGAAAGTGAAAGTGTTAGTTGCTCAGTCTTGTCGGACTCTTTGTTACCCCCTGGACTATACCCCGCCAGATTCCTCTGTCCATGGGATTCTCCACGCAAGGATATTGGAGTGGGTAGCCATTCTGTTCTCCAAGGGATCTTCCTGACCCATTGCAGGCAGATTGTTTACTGTCTGAGCCACCAGAAGCAGACCCCCATATCCAGGACCTCACGGGTCTGGAATGGCAGTGGGGGAGGCAGAGGATGAATGGGTTTGCAACAGAGATATGGGCTCCAGTGTGAGTGATGGTGGGAGGAGGGGAGAGGTGATGAAGATGACCATGGGAGTGTTTGGATATCAGGGTGCCTTTCAGCTCCACAGGTCTGTGGGGACAGGAATGTCTTAGTTGAAAGGATGACCAGGCATGGTTATTGAGATGTTGCAGGCGAGATGCCTGCACAGTACCTGGAATCGAACCAGAGCTCAGAGCAGTTGATATTATTACTGCTGCTGCCATGGTGACTCTGAGCACCTGGCCAGTCAGTTCTGTGGCTGCCAGCAGGCTGTCTGGTCTCCTCTGCATGATGCATTGGGATGTGAACTCTGCTGGCAAGTGTCTCTGTCTCTGTCTCAACCTCATTCACATCTACACCTGCATCAGCTCCTCTCCGTTTCCTCCATGTTCATCTATGTGACCATGTCTGCACCTACATGTATACTTATGTCCACATCTGTGTCTACAGCGTCTGTATGTGTACATCTACACTACACCTACATTCTCTACATCATCTGGAGCTACACCCACATCACCTAACCTACATCTGTATCATCTACACCTACACCTGCCTCTACATCACCTACGCCTACATCATCTGTATCTACATCTGACACCTACTTGGCCATCTATGTCTGTCTGGATCATCTACATGTACGTCTACCCCACATCTGCATTTTCCGCACCTGCACCATCTTCTTCAACACCTCTGTTATTTATGCTGATGCCTGCATCACCTACATTTACACCTGCACTTACCTCTACGTCTACATCTGCATCTCTTCCTCCACCCACATCTACATCATCTGTATCCACGTCTTTATCACTTACATCTGTATCTACATATGCCTATATCTACATTATCTATGGTTACACTTACATCTTTATCACCCAAGCCTGCACCTCATCTACACATAAAGTATCTAAATCTCCATCATCTTTATGTACATGCATAAAGTATCTATACCTCCATGGTTTTCATGTACATGTATAAGCTGTCTACATCTCCATTGTTTTTATGTACAAGTATAAAGAAAGCTGAGCACCAAAGAATTGATGCTTTTGAACTATGGAGTTGGAGAAGACTCTTGAGAGTCCCTTGGACTGCAAGGAGATCCAAGCAGTCCATCCTAAAGGAGATCAGTCCTAGGTGTTCATTGGAAGGACTGATGTTGAAGCTGAAACCACAATACTTTGGCCACCTGATGTGAAGAGCTGACTCATTTGAAAAGACCCTGATGCTGGGAAAGACTGAGGGCAGGAGGAGAAGGGGATGACAGAGGATGAGATGGTTGGATGAGATAACTGACTCAATGGACATGAGTTTGAGTAAACTCCGGGAGTTGGTGATAGACAGGGAGGCCTGGCATGCTACATACAGTTCATGGGGTCGCAAAGAGTCGGAGACAACTGAGCCACTGAACTGACCTGATAAACTGTCTACATCTCCATTGTTTTTATGTGCATGCATAAACCGTCTACACCTCCACTGTCTTTATGTACATGTATAAGCCATCGGTACCTACATTGTCTTTATATACACACACATCTACAGTGGTGTCTCCATTATTCCTATCTGTACCCATGCCTACATATATGGCTGTATCTACCTGTGTTGGAGAAGGCAATGGCAACCCACTCCAGTATTCTTGCCTGGAAAATCCCATGGACAGAGGAGCCTGGTAGGCTGCAGTCCATGGGGTCGCTAAGAGTTGGTCACGACTGAGCGACTTCACTTTCATTTTTCACATTCATACATTGAAGAAGGAAATGGCAACCCATTCCAGTGTTCTTGCCTGGAGAATCCCAGGGATGGGGTAGCCTTGCGGGTTGCATCTATGGGGTTGCACAGAGTCGGACACGACTGAAATGACTTAGCAGTAGCAGCAGCAGCAGCAGCCACCTGGAACTAAAAGCCGGCCTTTTGGATGAGACAAGGTGAAACATTGTGTTTTCTGAAACTTTAAGTTTCTCCTCTTGGCTGGTCTGAAGCAGTGAATGTGGCCTCTGGCCCAGGGGATTCCCATTCTGGGTCTAAAGGCATAGTTTCCTCTTGTTTCACAGGAGGAAGGGGATGGTAAGCAAGGAGTGGTGGTGTTTATCTGGTTTGGGGTGCAGGGGGGCCAAGGGTGTGCCTGGAGGCTATTCCAAACCCATCAGAGGAAGGTGGGGTGACTCTGAGTTGCTCCTTTGGGGAAGCCTGAGGTGACAGTGGCTCTCTGGACTGAATTTCTTGGTCTGGGCTGGATCCAAGTGTCCCCTGTGACCTCGAGGTGAAGGTGCTGGGGTGGGGCAGAGGCCCTGCTCCCACAGAGTGTCATTACAGGAGAAACACGGATCTCAGTAAGTTGTACCCAGTGTGAAGGGAACTGTGGGGGCCTCCCCTCCGCTCTGCAAGCCCAGAGGGGCCAAGTGACTTGTCCTAAAGTCACACAGCAGCCCGCAGGGCTGGGTCCTCAGTGTGGGCCATGAATGCTTAGGACCCAGGGATCCTACCTTGTTGCCAACCAGCCAACCAGTAAACCCCACCCCAGTGCTAGGCTTGTATTTTTCAACAAATACTTTTTCTTCCCTTCATTGGCCTTGACTCATTGCACCTGCCTCCTTTTTTTCTTTTTTCAAAGATCTTACCAGAGATGTGCAGGATATAACTGCAGTGAAACCAAGACTCAAAGGCCTCCCCAAGACCCTTCCGAGGAAAAAGGAGATGGTAGCGAAAGATAGAGCAGATGAAATTCTGGAAGAGACACCACTGAGAGGCCCTGAGGACACAAAGCCGGGGCGGGTGGTGCTCAAAGAAGAGGGCAAGTCTAAGTTTGAACCGGGGGATGAAGAAGCAAGTCCCCTGACCTAGGAAGGGGCTCTGGAGGATGTCCCAGATGGAGGCAAAATAAGCAAAGACTTTGAGAAACTAGGCAAGATGATCAAGGAGAAGGTGAAAGGCCCCAAAGAACCCGAGCCCCCTGCCGACCTGTACACCAAAAGGCGGTACATGACAGTCTCTGGAGATGCCAGTCTCATGGGTCCTGGCTTCTGTGTCTTCTCCATCCCAGCAAAGGGGGCATGGTGGTTTCCAAGGGGGCGACTCTGTGCGTCCTGACAGCGGCATGGAGCCCTCTCCCCAGCAGCCTAAGCACCCTCTGGAGGATGGACAGGGTTCCCCCAGGGGAAAGAAGACGGTCTGAAGGAGGAAGGGGGCCCCCAGGGGAAAGAAGATGGTCTGAAGGAGGAAGGGGGGCCCCCAGGGGAAAGAAGATGGTCTGAAGGAGGAAGGGGGGCCCCCACAGGTGAAAGAAGACAGTCTGAAGGATGAAGGGGGCCCCGAGGGGAAATAAGACAGTCTGAAGGAGGAAGGGGGGGCCCCAAGGGGAAGAAGACAGTCTGAAGGATGAAGGGGGCCCCGAGGGGAAATAAGACGGTCTGAAGGATGAAGGGGGCCCCTGAAGGGGAAAGAACATGGATGCCCCCCGACCCCACACCCTGCAGACAAAGAGGATGAGAAAAATGCCAAAGAACTGAAGGGCCTCCAGGGGAAACAGGATGGCCAGAAGGAGGAGGAGGGGGACAGACGGCCCTGTCCCATGGTGGCACCTGGTCCAGAGGGGCTGTCTACACCCCAGTCTCAAGGGCCTCAGGTCACTCTGGGTGGGTCCAAGGGGCATGGGGCTCAGAGCGGCAGCCGGCCAGCGAGAAGCCCTCCCAGGAAGCTGGCCTAAAAGAAAGTGGAGGTGATGGAATCCATAGAGAAGTTTTCCACCGGGAGCATCCAGATGTACAAAGAGACTGTTGTCATCGTGGAGACCATGATTGAAAAGACAAGGCAAACGAGAAGAAACTGGGAGAGAAGGGATCCTCCAGCGCCTGAGCTAACCAGGAGGAGGTGTCTCTGGGCCCCTGCAGACATGTGCTTCGATGTCTTAGAACAGAGGTTACAAGGGTGAGGATACAAGGTTCTTGTTTGGATTAGACTATGGTTGGCCTGTCTGGCTTACCAATGAAGCCTTAATTAAAATGTTTTCTTTGCTTGCACATCCTTTGTCTGATTAACAGGGGCCTTGGGCTTGCATGTGGGCCAGCCTCACTCAGGACAGGGTTGCCCTGCTAACAGCCACTGAGCTGAGCTCATTTAAGGAAGTAGATGAGCCCTTTGTCCTGGGGCATCGCAGGTCTCATTAGAGGCTCAGAGTCTGGATTTCACATGTGAAACGTGTCAGGTGATGAATCGGCTTGTTTTCACCACGTTTCAGGCACAAGCACCTGGTTGCACGACGGATGCTTTGTTAGAAGTCAGATCATTAAAGGTGTCTCTCTCAGTTTGAATTCCCCAAGAAGCTGACCCTGCAGCAAGGATCTGATGTCATTTCTGGGGATGTGATCCCAGGAAGTGCTAGGAGGGCAGGAGACGGAGGTGGGGGCAGCAGGGCATCAGAGAGGAGAGGTGCTACCAGGTGGGTTGGCACCGTGGTCGGCTGGCGCTCAGCCCCCATCCCTCAGGGCTCTTGGAAATGGGGTAGAATTCAGTCTTCAGTTACCCTGCCTGAGGATGCAGGGGCTGGGTGGGTCAACACCCAGCCAGAAGGGAGGGCCCAGGACAGCCCTCAACTGAGAATAGCAGGTACAGGCAGGCATTTGGACACCCGGCGTAGAGATGCATGGAAGCAGTAGGGGTCACAGGCAGGAAGTAGGGTGCCAGGGCCACCTGCAAAGCACAAGTGCCTTGTGTCCTTCTGGCTGAGTCACTTAAGAGTTTCTCACTCAGAGATTGCACTCCTGGGTCGGGCTTCAAAAGCAAAATCAAATGTCACCACGCAGTTCCTTGTTCAGCAGTTAATTAATGAACTTGCCTAACATTTACTGAGGGGCTTCCCTGATGGCTCAAGTGGTAAAGAATCTGCCTGCAATTCAGGAGACATAGGAGAGGCTGGTTCAATCCTGGGGTTGGGGAGATCACATGGAGATGGAAATGGCAACCCACTCCAGTATTCTTGCCTGGGAAGTTCCATGAACAGAGGAGCCTGGTGGGCTACATCCATGGGGTTGCAAAGAGTCAGACATGACTGGGCGACTGAGCACAGACGCACATTTACTGAACATACTGTTTGCCAGGCAGAGTGCAGTGCTGATAAGGGAGGGTTTACAAGTTTATTAATGATCTCAATTACCATAATATAATGTCCCATGATACACATATGTGTATTCTCCTGTGCATACATGTGCACTCAGGTATCTGCAGTGTCACATCCTAGGAAACAGAAATTACTTGAAACCAGAATCTTTACAAACATTTTTATGCTGCCTATAGGCATCTCTTTTTCTCTACCAACAGTCCAAAAGTTTTTTTTTTTTTTTTCTTTTTGCTTAGCCAAATAAGAAATTACTCCTTCTCCATGTAGATGCTCCAAAATACATTATGGGCAGTGAATAAATGTGCTGAAATGGATTATTACATCTCCCTAAACAAAGGTATCTGGCAAGACAACCACATGTCATTAGAGAAAATTAATAGTGTCATAAATTACATTCTAGTATTTCTTTGTTAGAAATCATACAAAGAATACTAAATGGAGTCACCTTTCCTTTCTGTGTAGAGCTTTAAAAAAATCTCTCTCTGAATTCATGTGAGGCTTGGATTTCAAGACAGACATATGCTTTTGTTGTTCTTTCTATAAGATGAGTGATGGACCTGCTCCATGGCACATTTTGAAATATGTATCATTTAAAAGCTTAAGAGAGAATAATGGAAACCTTTACCTGGAGCCCAGACTGTGCTGGGAATTTGGACCAGTGTATATATTAGATTCAACAGAACCACTCCTGCAAACCTCGTCTTTTTCCCAGTAAGTCTTTTAATTTTTTGGGTCATGTGTTCAGCTAATTATTTAAAAGGTGGGGGGTATCTTTTTGGAAAGAAATGTCATTTTTATATTTTATTCAATCAGTGATCAAAAGTGGACTGGGGGGCCTGTTCTGATCATTCAAGACTTTGGCGGGGAGACAGCAGGGGACACTGAATGTGTTCAGTTGTCACAGTCACGACTTTCTGAGCAAGGGAGGAATTGCACTGGCAGGAAGATAACTACATAAGAGAAAATCGTGCAGAGACGGCACCACAGGGGCATTTGCTAGACAGAAAGGGTGTCTCTTCTGGGGTGGACAGTCCAGTGAAGACCCCATGGATGAGGTGATGACCTGATGACAAGACTGGCCCATTGTGTGCAGATCAGAGGGAAGAGCATTGTAGGTAGCAGGAACGGCTGGTGCAGAGGTCCTGGGGCAGGAATGGACGAGGCTGTTCAAGGAAGACAAGTAAAGGGGGGAGTGTGGGAGAAACAAGAGGAGGGGAGGAAGGTGGTGGGTCGAGGGGGACTGAGGGATCAGATGAGCAGCATCTCCCAGAGCCCCCCTTGCTTGAAGCCAGGCTTCCAGTGTGATGTGCAGGGCAGCCTGTGGTGAGCGCCTTGGGGTCTGGGAGGGCTCTCTGACCCTTGAACCTCCCCGCTCCCCCTGCCCCAGGGCCCCACCCGCTCATTTTCTTGGCTGCTCCTCTGCACTTTTCCTACTTGATTCTGTTTCCCCCAGGAGAGCTGCAGAATGGGTTCATTTCCTGGGTTTTCCTCTCCTGAGGTCTCTGAAAACAAGCACTTAAGTTTGTATAAAAAAGATAAACATGGGGGTCCAAAGCAGGTTCCCCAGCAACACGGATGACAGGAGAAGGCTGGAGCTTTGCCAAACACTGAGACCCCCACAGTGCCAGTGCCCGGATGACTGGTCCAAACTGCTGTGTCGGGGAGCAGGAGGAGGCTGGGCTCCTCTTTGACTCAGCCTCAAGCCCAGGACCGAGACTGTCCAGAGCCACCTCCTCCGTAAAGAAACTGCCTCCCAGTTCCCAGGAGCCCCCATTCTCTAAGCATTGGAGTCACGGTGAGCAGTGACCACTGTTGTTTCAGCCGCAGTTAGGAGCTGGCCCCCAGGTTGGTCCTCCCGCCCCCGGCGGTCTGGTTCAGGCCCCCATGCACAAGCAGCAGAGCAGGCATGTGTGAGTCTACCAGGGGCTCCTGCAGCCCCAGGAGTAAGCTCGGTCCACACACTGGGCAGGCTGGCAGTACTGGGGCTCTGGGAGTGGCTCTCATCTAGAATGGAGATGCCCAGGTGCAAGAGCACCCCAGCTCTCTTGCCCCTCCCTGGGACCACCCCGAGGCTTGTTGTACACGGTCCCCACTGGGTGTCAGCGGCAGATGCGGGTGGAGAGACCCGCTCATCCCTGTGGCCCGAATGGGACCCCTCCTCTCCTGTCCCACTTTCTACTTCCCTACATAAAGATGCTTCCTTCCAAATAAATAACTTTACCTCGACTCCTGTGTCACAGTCAGCTTCTGGGAGGAGCAATCTGTGATGGCTGGTTGGCGTCTCCCCAGCAAACACCCCTCCCTCTCCACTGCTGGTTGGGGGCAGCTCTGATCTTGTCCTGAGGAGCTGCTCCTTCACACGAGTTACAGCCCTGATCTGACCCACGAGACACCCCGCCTTCCTCTCCCTGTGGGTGGGCAAGTGTCCCAAACCAGACCCACTATTGGAATAGGAGATCCAAGTCCAGCGGAGCCAGGATGAACATGCAGGAGCCGCCCTGTGATTGGGGAGTCCTGATGTGGTCCCCACGGTCCCCACTGTGCCTCCCGGTCCTGGGGCTCGCTACAGCCTCTGTCCGTTTCCAGGCTGGTTCAGGCAGGCTTCTCAGGCTTCCCTTCAGTTCTGAGTGCTACATCGCCTGTTTTGGATATACAGCTTCCGTGTCTTTATGAGTCAGAGTTGGTTTCTGTTCTTGCAACCCCAGAGATCCCCAAGAAAACCTCCAGCAAAGGAGGTTTGGTATCAAGGTGGGGATTCATGGAGGTTTCAGTTATGTGGGATTGCCCCCAGAGCAGACCCTAAGCAAGATCTCAGGTGCTGGTGGTTTGTAGAGTGGTGATGACAGGGACTAGGCCTGCCATTAGAAAGTCCAGGCTCTTAGCTCCAAGCCAGCCTGTCTATGCTGCGGTGGGTGCCAGGGCTGTGAAGCTGAGGTCTCATCCCTGATACGCCATCATCCCCCTGGTGGGGGAGAGGGAAGGCGGGAAGAGAGACACTGTGGTCCTTGTTTGCTACTTCATCCTGGTCATGGCACTTCCTTCCCTGAGCAACAGCTGAGGCCACTTCCCAGTCTCCAACATCTGCAGAAGCAGCCTCGCTACAGTCTCCTCAGAGACCTGGGTCTTCCAGGGCGTCCTGCCAGGGGTGCTCACGCTCCACCTCTGGGTGGGGGGCGGAGGGGGGGGCGGTGTTGTCCGTCCCCTACATCCAGCAAGCCTGCTAGTTTGATGCAGGTGCTTGGTCCATGTGGTACATTAGTGGTCTCTTCTGCTTTTCTAATTAAGAAGGTAATGTTTCTTTAAGCTCTTTTATAGTGCTTTTGGAGAAGAAAAAGGCTACCCACCCCAGTATTCTTGCCTGAGAAGTCCCATGGACTGAGGAGCCTGGTGGGCTACAGTCCGTGGGATCGCAGAGTCAGACATGACTTAGCAACTAAACAACAACAAATAGTGCTTTATACTCAGTTCTGTCTGTTAAAGTCACCAGTGGTGTTTCAGGCTGCACTGATCCGGGTTATTGCTTTGTGCTCCACTCACAGGGAAGAGGCCAGTTGTCCCTGCAGGAGGTGAGGAAGCTGGGGTGTCTGTGGACCAGAGCCCCCCTTCTCCAGGTGAGTGTGGCTCTGGAGCACTGATCCCCTGGCCTTTCTGCCTGTCACATGTGAGGTCCTGTGCACCTCTGCAGCCAGAGGACACCCCAACAGAGAGAGCATGCCTGGTGTGTATGCTGACCTACGGGGCTGTCCAAGGAGAGAGATACAGGGGAAAGTTTGGAAAACCTTTTCTGCCAGATCATAGGCTGTTCAGGCTCTTTTGTGTTAATAACTACTCAACTCTGCCATGTTAGCATCAAAACAGCCACAGACAACACAAAAGCAAATAGGTGTGATGGCTTCCAATAAAACTATATTTAAAAAACAAGAATATTTGCATTTATATATCAGGCAGGGGTCTAGATTGAGTCCTGGGCTGTAGTTTGCTGATTCCTGCTGTAGGGCACATGCACCAACAAGGTCTCATACAAAATCCAGCTTGCATCAGAAGACACTTCTTACCTGGCATCACTCCTGGTTGTTCCCTTCCTTTTTCATGTTGGAAAATTCCATTTAGGTCTCTCCTTGACTTGAAGCTTTATTACAAGAAAGAACCTCCAAGCAACCATTATGATCAAGTTTATCCTAAAGTACTATATCCTGGACTTATAGTTGGACCACTGGTGGTGAGTGAAGTCACCTCAAAACTTGTGTGGCCCTTGGCACATTGATGATGAAGAGCATCATTTAAGTACCACAATTACTGCAAATGCTTGACTCTGATCCCTCGTGCTTGGATTCAAGCAAATAAATGCCACAGAGAAGCCCTGCTGACCTATGTTTTACTCAAAGAAATGGGGTTTTGAGTGGAGATGTATATTCTATCAGGAGATACATCCTTAGTCAATAACTCACCTTCACCTACATGCTAGCATGCTTGTGGCAGGGAGTTCCCTGGCAGCTTATCTGTCACCAGTGGCCAGTTCCAGGACACAGGGGCGAAAGAGAAAAAGATGAGTTGTAGTCTCTGTCTTCCATCCAGCTTGGAGTAGCCCATGGCTGTCCGCTTGTGTGAACCGAGACATCTTTCAGGGCACTATGACATGAGACCGCCATGCTGGGATGGTGAAGGTAGGGTGGCCTGAAGCCATCCAGGTGGCAACTGGTGACAGTTCACTTTAGAACTAAGGAGTTCCCAGCCTCATTTGGCTGTTTGGGCATCTGAAACCCTGTGGGCTGAGATTTCTAATCACCCCCATCCCATCCCAAACCGCCCAGGACTGAATATTAGAGTCTTCATCTCTGGGACCGAGCACATTTCTCCATCATCAGTTTATTCTATCCCCAGACTGACAGTGCATGTCTTCTAAGTTCTAAAAGAAAACCAAAGCTGGCAGGCTGGCTTGGAAAATTTGCCTCAGGTCAGATTTTGATTCCTGGCTTATAAGCTCAAAACCAAATTCAACAGAGAGGTGTTTGAACCCAAGTTGAAAGGGCCTCTTGGCAATTAAATGCATGAGAGAATAGTGGAC